>NC_133621.1:116411834-116712042 GCF_048593235.1 Sminthopsis crassicaudata
GGCGTAAATACTCCATATGGACATTTAGGGGTGAGATATCTTGAACATTTGCTTATCTCATGTTTCTTAACTGCAGTTCTGCTTTGCTCATAGAACACAGACATGCTATACTGAAAGGTCCTGTACTAGTGTCTACCACATTGTACAATCCATTCCAAAGTTTTTCAGCACAATGAATGAGATAATATCTATAAGAGGCTCATTAAAATCATCATGATTATAATAATGAAAGCTAATATTTATATAGTAGTCCGTTTGCCAAAAAGCTAGTTTTAAACATGTATTTATGTGTATAAATATATATATATACATGCATATATATGTTTATATATATAGTAGAGTTATAAAATGATAGAATCTCACTTGATTGTCTTAACAACCCTACAAAGTTGGTGCTATTATTGTCCCCATTTTATTTGTAAGGAAACATATGGCAAGAGAGGGCACTTGATTTGATCACTAAAGTAGAAAATCTCTGAAGCAGAATTTGAACTCAGGATAAGCCTTACATTCATGTATATGAGATTCATTTGAAGGAAATGAGAATATATAAATTGGAAAAGAGAGGGATTATATAGATTTAGATAGAGGTTTCAAGTATTTTAAGGGCTGTCCCAAAGAATAGGAATTTGCTTTGCTTTGTTTAAGGGTTAAATTAGTTTTTCTTCAGGCGGAAAACTAAGATCCAAGGGTAAAATCTCAAGGAGGTATATTCAGACTGTAGGCTAGGAACAACTTTCTAAAAATTTCATTTCTCTGAAACACAATAAATTGCTTCTGGTTTTTCAGAGTATCGTAATACACACAGGAGGTGTATAGGCAAAAGCTATAGAGTCACATGCCGATGCTAGTATAGATGGCAGGTGTGGGTTTGACTAGAGAATTTTTTCTAATGTTGGGGTTATTCTTTGATACTAGAAAGTACCATCTTGGGAACTTAATCCCTGTAGCTAAAAAGGAAAAAGGATGAGGTAATCAATCTGTAAACACTTTGAAAAATTCTTTCTAAAGCATACACATACATTTTGGATTCAAGATAAGTGATAGATGTAAGCTATTCTAACTTTAACAAGGTTTTAGAGTCTGTCTCCTATGACATATTCATCAATAAACAGTGAAAATGTGGTGAAAACATCAATCAATTTACCTAGGTAGATATACAGCTTGTTGGGAGAAATAGAGACAGAAAATGATCATCATAATGATTTATATTTCTACAGTAATTTAAGGTTTAATACAATAAGAGCTAACATTTATGTGGTAGCTACTATGTTCCAGGCATTATATATGCACTTTAAAATTCTTATTTCATTTAATAGAACTCTGGGAGATGAAAACTATTATCCTCATTTTACAGCTGAAAAAACTGAGGCAAAAAAGTTTAGGGACTTATTCAAGGTCACAGAACTAGTAAATGCAAATTTGAGTTTTCTTCCTTACTCCCCACCTAATTCCCCATTTGTTGTGCTAACTGGATGGCTCCAAAATATTTTAAAGTTCAAAGTTGACATAATTCTTTTTCAGGACATGCCCAAGACATATGTGGTTCAAGTATTATCAATCCCATTTTACAAATTAGAAAACTCAGGATTTGAGAAGTGACCTCCTTATTTATGCACAATTAATCAAAAGTGGTAAACAACAAACAGAACCAGCACAGTCAAGTTTAGGAGAAAAATAGAAAGCTGGTAAACAATCTTTCCAGTATTTGTGATGAAGGCCTCAATTTTCAAGTATGTAGAAAACTGAGTAAAATTTATGTTATAAGCTATCTCCCAATTGATAGTCAAAGGATAAGAACAGGCAATTTTCAGATGAAGAAATCAATCGAACAATAGGTTCTCTAACTGCTCTAAATAACTTTGCTTAGAGAAATGCATCTGTATCTCATGGAAGTGGATATCTTCAACATAGAGAAGAGCTAATCCAATTCCAGTTGATCAATGATGGATAGAATCAGCTACACCCAGAAAAGGAACTGGGAAATGAGTGTAAATTGTGAGCTTTTTGTTTTGTTTTGTTTTGTTTTGTTTGTTTGGTTTGTTTTTGTTTTTCTTTCCAGATTATTTTTACCTTCCAAATACAATTCTTCCTCTGCAACAACAACAACAACAACAACAACAACAACAAAATTCGGTTCTATACATATATATTGTACTTAGGATATACTATAAGATATTTCATATGTATGGGAATGACTGCCATCTAGGGGAGGGGATGGAGGGAAGGAGGGGAAAAACTCGGAACAGAAGGGAGTACAAGGGATAATGTTGTAAAAAACAAAACAAAACAAAACAAAAAAAAAAAAACTATGCATATGTACTGTCAAAAAAGTTATAATTATAAAATTAATTTTTAAAAATCTGTATCTCAGAATTGATACTGACTCAAACCATTCAGGTTGGCTAATATGACAAAAACAAAAAATGAAAGTGATATATGTTGGAAAGGATGGAAAAATTGGGACACTAAGTGCATTGATGGTGAAGTTGTGAGCTGATCCAACCATTCTGGAAAGCAATTTGGAACTATGTCCAAAGGGCAACCAACCACTACTAGGTCTGTATCCCAAAGAAATCATTAAAAAGGTAAAAGGATCTACATGTGCAAAAATATTGATACCAGCCCTTTTCCTAGTGGAAAAGAATAGAAAATTGAGAGAAATTGGTAAACACGTTATGGTATATGAATATAATGAAATACTACTGTATAATAAGAAATAAAATTTAGGAAAAACTTATACAAATTGATACAAAATAAAATGAGAAAAACAAGGAAAACATGGTAGGTAGCATCAGCAACATTGTATAATGACCAACTATGAATAATTCAACTCTTCACAGTAACACAATGATCCAAAATAAGTACAAAGGGCTCAAGAAGGAAAATGATATACATATGCAGATAAAGAACTGAACTGATGGACCCTGAATAAAGATCAAAACAATTTTTTAACTTACTTTATTTTTCCTGTGGTGTTTTTTCCTTTTGACCTGTTTCTTCTTTCAAAACTGTGACTAATATGGAAATATATGTTTTACATGATAGTATATATATAAACTATACCAAACTGTCTACCATCTTTGTAAGAGGGAAGGGGAGGAGAGAGAGGGAGGGAAGGAGAACTAAAAATTTGGAACTCAAAATCTTGTGAAAAATGAATGGTAAAAATTTTTTTGTTATGTGACTAAGGGTAAGATAAAATACTATTTAATAAAATAAAGAAAAAAGTCAACAAACATTTATTCAGAACCTGCTATGTGTTATGCACTGTGGTAAGTACTAGGGATTTAAAGAAAGGCAAAAAAGATAATCCTGCCCTCAAGGAGTTCACAATTTAGCTCACAGAAGTGTATGAATAAGATCTATGAAAAACAGAATAAAATGCTAAGACTTCTTGGAGGCTAGGATCTGCCCAGTATGGAATGGGGAGTATCTGTTCAAGAAATAGATGTCATTGGATAACAGAGTACTTGGAAAGGAGAAGATGTAGGAAGACTGGAAAAGTAGAAATGTGGGTTATAAAATGCGGCAAATGGGGCACTAGGTGGTATGATGGATAGAACATCAGCCCTGAAGTCAGGAAGATTTGAGTTCAAATTTGACCTCAGATCTTTAACACTTCCTAGTTGTATGGCCCTAAGCAAGTCATTTAACCCCAATTGCCTCAGGGGAAAAAAAGTCTCAAAAACCAAACAGAGGATTTTATATTTAATTATGTAGTAAATTGAGAGCCTCTAGTGAAAGAAGGATTTAGCCATAAAGGAAAGGAGAGTTATGCTAATTGTTTAAAAGTTAAAATACAAATTCTCATTTTTTCCCCCAAAGTGTATTTATACAAAGGAAGCCTTTTATCTGGGATGAGTGAGTTTGTAGCCAGTGAGAAGGATGCATCAAAAGAAGAAAAGAAAGAAACATGTTGGTGAAGCATGAAAAATATGCAAAAGTGACCAGAAGAAATTTCAGAAGTGTACTACACAACCAAAGCAATTCTTAGTTAAATTTCTATTTTTTATAAATAGAAATTCACAGTTTCATATACCATTCTTCTTTTGTTTGTTTTTCTTAACTTGTTAAAATATTTGGATTTATTTATTTTTTTAAGTTCATAAAAAAGGAAAAAAATAAAAGCCACTTAATTTCTTTTTATACTCCATTTTACAATCTGAGCCAAAATCTGAGCCAAAAAATGGATGGAGCTAGAGACTGAGCTCTGATTTTATTGATACACTCTAGAGTGTGGAAGAATATTGGAGAAGTACTTAGAGCAAGAGCATATTGATTTCCCCAAAGTATCTGAGGAGGTTTCAGATGCTAAATCTTCTTACTTTTATAGGCTTACCCCAATGCCATCATGTCAAACACATGTCATTCACTTGGAAATTTTGTCAGAATCATCAGAAAGAAGCTTAGTAGTGAGGTATGTATAACTTGTGGTCTAAAATATTAAAGAAAAAAAAAAGAGTGTAGCAAGAAATAAGATGAGAAAAAAAAAATGAAAGCTCTAGGCAAAAAAAGAAAGGACACCAGGAATAGGATACTATGCCTGAGCCCTTCTGATGTCTCCTTAATGAGGTACACCATTTCTAATCTTCTTAAGATCCCTCCTTAATAAAGATTACCTTAAGGGAGACCTCTAATCCCAGAGACAAAGTGTTAACTTGCCTTCCAGGGTATATTTAGGGATTTAAGCTTAATTTAGGGATGACTTCTTTTTTTCCCTCAGATAGATGCTCATTGTTAAATTAACAAGTCAGTTAGAAATGAAGTTAATAACAGAAATTTACTCTTATACTTGGACTTTAAAAAGATGGAGAAAACCAAGTATAAGGATTGGAGAAGGAACCGAGCAGATTTAGGTCTCTGGAGAGAAGCCTGCACACAGGAAAGAATCAATCTCTCCTTTGGAATGGCAGTGGCTTTGAGGCAGGGGCAGAGCAAACAGAAGTCCTCTGGGACTGAGCACTCAACAAGAAGTAGAATTCCTACACTCGCACTCAAGTAAGAACTGGAACAAATAAGCTTCAAGGAATTAAGCTTCAAGGTAGAAAAGATTTGCTTTTCATTGATTCTATGAAGTATATCGACTGTGTTTGTCCAGTCAAAAAGTGTGCTCTAAGGCCACCCTTAGTGTTTCTGGTTAGAGAGTTCACTCTGATGTTTGAAGGACTCTATAATTTTAGGAGTATGTGGAATTCATTGCCTCACAGAATATTATGAGGATTAATCGGTTTAATATAAAGACAATTATAGTAAATCACCTTATGAGATTTAAAATACTACATAAATGCTATTATTATTATAACTACTACTATCATCATCATCATTATTACAGAGTAGGTTACTTCTCTCCCTTTTTGTTATTTTATTAATTTTATTTTTTAATTTATGGATATACATCTCCATAACATAGTATAATAGAAAAGATGATTATAAAGCTGAAAATGAATTATGTACAACTTACTATTTATTTTAAATATAATAAAGCATTGATAGAGGTATGTATAGATTGATTTTACATATATACATTATAAATATATATTATATATACACACACACACATATGTATATGTGTCTAATGATAGTCATCTCTAGAGGGAAAGGGAGGGAAAAAAGACAAAAGAAATTTGCATAATATCTTTATATATTTTAAAAGATTTGTTATCTTAAGTAAATATGAATTCTTTCCTCATTTTGGAGTATAAATTGCATATTAGTATGCATGTCTATAAAACTTTATGTATCTCTGGTGAAGATGGGGATCTTCAGAAAGAGAAGTTGTTTTAATGGTCTAAAGTCTCAGTTAAAAGCACTTTAGGGGCAGTTAGATGGTGTAGTGAATAAAATGCTAGCCCTGATGTCAGGAGGACCTGAGTTCAAATATGAGCTCAGATTTTTAACAATTCCTAGTTGTGTAATCCTGGGCAAGTCACTTTACCCCAATTGCCTTAGAGGGGAAAAAAAAGCGTTTTAAAGGGGTAGTGAAGTATCTATCTAGTTAAAATATTGTTAACCTGAGAGTTTGCATGACAACTGATTTTTTTTTAACCTTTTTTTTTTTTTTGGATATATTTACAAGTCAAATTTCCACCTTCTCAAGGGAATACTGACTGGAATTTTGTGTGTGTGTGTGTGTGTGTGTGTGTGTGTGTGTGTGTATAATGAACCAAAGGAATGATTATTGAGAAACTCTCAAGGAATGAAGCCAAATTAAGGAAACCCAGAACTTTAGTACTAGATCATGGATTATATTTTTGTAAAATCATATTGTGGGGAGAGGAGGGCGATAATCAAACAGACTTTCTGGGCCATCTGCTTGCCTTTATACTAAACCATCCTAAGTAGGAGAACATCTCAGCTGCTTTTCAATTGCTTCCTTCCAACCTTTTCTAACCTGGTCAAATACGTAAAATCCTTTTGTTAATCCACATCAATGTTTAATAAAAATATTTAAGGTATTCTTTGCAAAAATCTATTCTGAATTAATTATGATGTGTTTCATGTTCACTCCAAATGGTTATCTTCCTCTATCACATACTTCAAACCTCTTATCAAATCTCTCTTTTACAACTCTTCCTTTCCTTCCTTATTTGTCTGTTTAACAAACTAGAATTGATCATAGGCTTTGAGTCAAACATGACTCTAGAAGTCATCTTGGCTAACTCTTTCATTTTACAGATGAGGAAATTGTGACCAAGAGGATAAATTATTTGTCCAAAGTCATATACCATAAGTAGTAAACAGTAGAGCCAGAGGGATATACATGAACAATTGAAAACATCAACTCAGGGAGAGGTTTGCCAGCAGTGAACCTCAGGAGGTTTTAACTAGTTTATAAATTTAGAGTCTATGATCTTCACATTGCTTCTAAATTTAACAAATCCTCTAATTATAATTTCTGTCACAAGATGTGTTTTGATATTCATGGCATAAAAAAAGAAGTCTAAAGCTGAAAATATTCTCAATTTCTCTTTGTATTTACACAATGAAATCAAATGCAATGGCCTATGATACAAGATGGCAAATATGTTTATGTGGCTTATGCTCAATCTATGAAGACAAGATCACAAATTTTGTCGCTATAACAAATCATGAATGAGCCATATACATCCATCATATATCCTGATTTCCACCTATTTCACTCAGTGAAAGAACTTACCCAAAATTATCTAGAATGGGATGAAACTCACATTGAAAAGTTAGCTTTAATTTAGTTTTATTTGTTCTATTGTGGCACATCGAAGTTTATGATGGCTAAAGATTAAAAAAAAACCACTCAGTTCCCACAGTCCTCTCTCTGGGTGTAGATGGCTCTCTTCATCACAAGATCATTGGAACTAGTGTGAATCATCTCAATGTTGGGAAGAATCATGTCTGTCAGAAAATGATCATCTTATAGTCTTGTTGTTGCCATGTGTATTGATCTCCTGGTCCTGCTCATTTCACTCAGCATCAGTTCATGTAAGTCTCTCCAGGTCTCTCTGAAATCATCCTGCTGATTGTTTCTTACAGAACAATAATATTCCCTAGCATTCATACCATAATTTATTCAGCCATTCTCCAACTGCAAACTAAGCATCTGCTTAGTTTCCAGTTTCTGGCCACTACAAAAAGGGCTTCCACAAACATTTTTGCACATGTGGGCTCCTTTCCCTCCTTTATGATCTCCTTGGGATATAAGCCCACTAGAAACACTTCTGGGTCAAAGGGTATGGACAGTTTGATAACTTTTTGAACATTGTTACAAATTGCTCTCTAGAATGGCTAAATCCATTCACAATTCCGCCAACAATGTATTAATATCTTAGTTTTCCTACATTTCTTCCATCATTTGTCATTATCTTTTCATTATTGTCATTATTTTTTTATTTTAGGCTATCTGAGAGGTATGTAATGGTATTTCAGAGTTGTCTTAATTTGCATTTCTCTGATCAATAGTTATTTACAGCACCTTTTCATATAACTAGAAATAGTTTTAATTTCTTCATCTGAAAATTCTGTTCATATCCTTTGACCATTTATCAATTGGAGAATGCCTTGAATGATTATAAATTTGAATTGATTCTCTATATATTTTAGAAATGAGGACTTTATCAGAACCCTTAAATGTAAAAATGTTTTATCAATTTATGCTTCCCTTCTAATCTTGTCCGTATTAGTTTTGTTTATACAACACCTTTTTAACTTAATATTATCAAAATTATCAATTTTGTGTTCAATAATGAGTTCCAGTTCTTCTTTGTCACAAATTACTTCCTTCATGGAGCCATCATTTCAACAATGTCTCTTGTAGCTAATCAATTATTAAAAGCCTGGTTCTATTTTCTTTGGTCAAAAAAAAAGCAAACACCCCTACAATCCCAACACACAATGTGTGTATACATATATACATATATACACAACTACATAATATATATACATATATATAATACCCATAGATATAGATACAGCTAAATTTCAAACGAATGTGAAGATTATAAATTCTAAATTTATAAACTAGTTAAAACCTTCTAAAGTTCACTGCTGGCAAACATCTCCCTGAGTTGATATAGATATAGATATTGATACCCATAGATACCCATAGTGTATTGTGTTAGATGTGTATATGTACACATACATATATATTTCCTTATATCTTATTCACAGTTGAGCTTTCTAGACTTCTGAAATCAGAAGAAAAAATTGGAATATAGGCTGACATAAATAACTAATCAGCAGGCTCTTGTTTTTAGAAATTCTTTCTTTGGAAGAAATAAGAATTTTTTTTCTTTTTAAATAAACTTTAGTGAAGTCCTTTCTTGTATCACAAGGCATTTTGGAAATATAAAATCAACTAGTAGGGTGATTGGGTGTGACAATGTGCATAATATTCTAGTCCATTAATTTCCTGCTGAGTGTACAGAGGCATGCTTTATTATTTGTAGGTTGAAGACCATTACTGGATTTTTTTTTTTTTTTACTGAAATTTACACTGAGATTTACACTGAAGTCTGCTTCCTTTTCTTGAATTCTTCATTTAATTTGTGGTTGTCATTGCTTATGTCATTTTGTATATACTTTCACGATTAGTGTTTTTTGACCTTCATTCTTGAAGAAGACTAAAATATATCACTCTGCTGAAGTCGAGGTATGTGTGTCCAACTGTAGCTGATTAGCCCAATATCAGCCCAGAGCGCTCCACTGCAGGTTAGTCCATATGAACTTTTGGAGTGGAAATATTTCTAAATCTGTGCATTTCATGCTTCTTTTGAGCTACTGCAATTCTACTTTGCTCATAGAGCACAGCAACTTCTTTAATGTGGGCATTCCACATTGGGTGGTCTTGTGCCAGTGTCTCCCATGTCACCCTATCAAGTTCAGAGTTCTTAAGAGAGACCTTGACAGTGTCCTTTTATAGATCTTTCTAATTTTTTTTTATGAGCGCTTGATTTGTGTGGGTACTCTATAACTTAGTCTTTTAGGCAAAAGTATGTTTGTATTAAAAAAAATCTCTGCACACCTATGTTGTTTCCTCTGATTGAATTTTAAGAAGATAGAGCCAATAGTCTTCTATAGCTGGAACTCTCATTTTGACCTTTGTACCCCTAGCATCTAGTCCAGTCTCTAGCATATATTGTTGTTGCCCAGCACATGGTAGGTGCTTCTTAAACTAATTCATAGAAAATTAAATGGCAAAGAAATTAACTGACTTATTCATAGTTTGTCACCTAATAAATGTTGAAGGCTATCTATCCATACTATTTGGAACAGTAAATCCAATTCTGGACATATATACTAAGAAGGGCAAAGAGAAAACTAAGATCCAACACACACCAAAATAACATTTTAATTAGTGGGGGGGAGGGGAGGAACATACTTAGGTTATCTAATTATCCCATAATATCTGCATTTTAGAAAGATCAATTTGATAACTGAATGGAGGATGGACTGGATTAGTATGAAATTTGAGACAACAAGGCCAAAGAGAAGGCTATTATAGTAGTAAATGAAATGATGATGGCCTACATAAGATTGGCTGCAGTGTCAGAATGGAATGCAGTGTAGAGATATTATTAAGATTGAATCGACAGGACTTGTACCCTACATAGTTATGGGAAATAAGAGAGAAAGGACAATAGCAATAATGCTCCGTATTTATCTTGAAGATATATTATGAGATCCAATAAGATAAACATTTTATAGAAAGCTGTTATACACACTTCAGAGCTTATCAATATGCAATAGGTGGTTCTGGACCTTGCAGAAATATGGTCAGAAAAAATACTACATCAGAATGGCATCAAGTTCCCTGGTTTCTTGAAGTATGAGATTAAAAAAGTCATTTTTCATCTCAGGGTCAGACTAGATAAGAGATCCGAAGTCCTTTCTGTCTGAGATTTTTAGATTAAGCGAACAGCTATCAAAAATGAATCTTGAAATATTCTAAGAATAAATATTCCTATATTATTGCAAGTTCTTTTATTTTATTTTCTCCTGAAAATGAGGTAAAAAGGCAGAAAAATATCTGGGAAAAATATTTCTACACAATGATTTTTTAAAGCTGTCATATTTAGAGTTTGACTTTTATCCCAAAGAGAATGACAATGTTTTTAGTGCATGGGTGATTGCCATGCTTAGACTATTGGAACTAGTTGTCAAATAATGTTCCATTTCCATCAAAAAAAAAATTTATATAATTGGTTTCCTGAATGCTATTTAATGTTGTATCCAGTGCAAAATTGGAAAAAGAAGCATATTAGAGAACCCAGTGATTCGAACTCTGAGCAGAAATTGTAACAAAACTTCACAGCTGCAACCCTGATAAATCTTGATTCCATGTAGTTTGGGGAGGTGGTAGGCTATTAATATATGTACATGTCTTATTCGATTAGAAAGCACAAAGTATGCATAAGCAGATCAAGCTTCATCAGAGGAGCTAATGGAAACATAATATTATAAAGAGTATTTCACTGCAAGTGAGGAAGAACTGGTCTAGTATCTGATCATTTGTGTCTGTGTGGCTACTGAATGCAAGTTACTCAATCTTTCAGCCATTCTTTCCTCTGCTATAAAATGGGGATACTCTCATCTGCAGATTATAATATCAGAATTGTTGTGAGGATCACAGGATCTCCTCTTAGCAAATTATCAAATGATTTTTTTTACATATTAAGTGTTTTTAAAACCTTATTTCAGAGTCACCTAAGAAAGCTTGTTTGAGCTGATGCAAATTAAAACTGGAAATATGAAGAGAAAAAAAAATGTTCTCATTATAAAATGACAAAATCGCTGTAAAGGCTCCAGGTATTTTCAATGATTTTCCTTCCATTCCTATAATTCCTTCCCTTCTCTTTCTCTGCTGTCTGCCTTTCTCAACTTCCTTCAAATACCCCTAAAGTCTTACCTTCTGCAGGAAATCTTTTCCAATCCCCTTTTATGTGAATGTCTGTTCTTTAGACAACTTGCTTTTACATAGTTGTTTACATATTATCTCCTATATTACACTATGGCTCTGTGAGAACAAGAACTTTTTTTGTCTTTTCCTTTGGATTCCCCAACACTTAGCATAGTACCTGACACAGAGCAGATGCTTAATAAATATTTGTTGACTGAAAATCAATTTTGATAAGCTTAAGACCTTAGACCAACCTTCCAGAGGACTGATGATGAGCATGCTACCTTTCCCCCCTAACTCCAACCAAAAGATGATATACTCAAGGTGTAGAACATCACAAAATTTTCAGACAGTTCAGACATTTGTGTTGCTTGAGTATGCATATTTGCTACAAGCATTTCCTTCCCTCCTCTCTCTTCTCTCCCCCTGTCCTCTCTTCCTCTTCTTTTTCCTTCTTCCTTCCTTCCTTCCTTCCTTCCTTCCTTCCTTCCTTCCTTCCTTCCTTCCTTCCTTCCTTCCTTCCTTCCTTCCTTCCTTCCTTCCTTCCTTCCTTCCTTCCTTCCTTCCTTCCTTCCTTCCTTCCTTCCTTCCTTCCTTCCTTCCTTCCTTCCTTCCTTCCTTCTTTTACTTTTCATGATCCCATCTGTGGTTTTCTTGGCACAGATACTAGAGTGACTTGATATTTTATTCTCCAGTTCATTTTATAGATGAAGGAACTGAGGTTACAGAGTTAAATGACTTATCCAGAATCCTAGTTTGCCTCAAATTCACTTTCTTGATTTCTTTCATATGTGATTCCAGAAAATAATATATATTGTTTAAAAGGTTTTGGAGGTACATTTGAAAAACCAAAAAGGATTATATCTTCCTTTTGAAAGAATGTCATTAATGTTCCTCCTAGCCACAAAAGTAAAATCATTATTATTTTTTTCTTTTTTTATGGTTTAAGTAACTCCAGAATAAAATGTTATTTTTGAAAAAAAAATTTTCCCTTTAAGATTGTTTGGGAATATATTATAGTAAATGATCTTCTTAAATCTTTTATTTTCTCCAAGTGTTTTTTCCTTTGGTTTGTTTTTGTTGTAAATATGGCTCTTCTTCTTTTTTTTTTTAACATGCAATTCAAAATTGAATGTGCTTTTGAAAACATTTCAGAAACTTAAATACATTGCAAAGAGAACTTAACAACTGTGTTTGTGTGAAACACTCATTCTTTATTTCTGCATGTAACCAGCAACATAGATATTATTACAGGTTTTTATTTTGTCTGTTGCAGAGATTAAATGACATAATGCATGTGACTTTGTACATTCTCAAGCCATACAAATAGATGATGTTGCTGCAGTATTTTAAATTAATTAAGAATATTTGATTCTTAATACTACACTGAAATTATCAGAGAAGATTGAGAATGGAGAGTTTTTAGCCTTGGGCCTCTTATCCTTTGAATCCTTGATGTCTTTTGTAAATTTACAAAGTTCAAATTAGTTCATCTCTGTTGCACATCTTTTTATTTAGATATTTGCTTGAATGCCTTGGTATTACCACAGGACAATTCAGAAAATAGAAACTTATTTTTTTCTTTTCTTGTGCCTGTTATTTTTTCAGAGATTTCTTCCTGGGGGGGGTTTCATATATTTACTCAGATGAACATATGAATAAAGATCTGCTTATATACATGCCCATAAATATTTTCTCACATCAATTAATATAAAAATATAGAGATGGGTGTTGTTTCACATGAGATAATTTGCATGAAATATTTTTCAAACCTTAATGTCCTACATAAATGTTGATTTTTGGGGCAGTGAAAAGACTTAACCACCTATTTCACTGATGTAGAGAAATCTCATTGAGGTACCTTCATTTATTATTAGAAATTGTCAATTGCTCTGAAACTGAACTTTACAAAATTGTATGGGGAGACTGAGAGACTTAATTCCCTGCTTAGGGTCATATAAATAGTTTTTCTATATAGTAGTAGTACTTGAACTTAGGTCTTTCTGTCTCTAAAGCCAGCTCCCTATCTGCTTTGCATGCTGCCTCTCATCACCATCAATGCCTTTATCTTCATCATCTTCATCGTTGTCATTGTCATCATACACTGGAAGAATCTCTAGAAAACACAAACACACACACAAACACTCTTTAATATATCATGCTCAAATATGTACAATATGTCTGAGCCACACATTTCTTTGTTTATTAGTAAAATGTTGGAATGGTAGATGGTAAAGTTTTCTTATCAATAAGATTTGGTTAAACTCTGTTGCTTTCATGACATGATTGTGTGTGTGTGTTTGTATGTATATATACACACATATATATATATGTATGTATAAAATAAGGATAATAGATTTGAAAGTTTAATATCTTTCTACAATGGGTTTCCAAAGTGCTTCTGATAAAGTTCATTTTTAAATGCTTTTTAATTTTAATTGAACTTTTATTTGCTGAATTTATACAATATTTCCATATAGAAATATACTGTAGTCAGTTTGTCTAGTAGATAGGGAATATAATAGAGAACATAACCTTGGAGTCAGGAAGAATTGGGTTAACTACTGCATCTAAAACAATGTTTCTTTAACTCTGGTCAAATCACTAAGCCTCTCTTGCCCTAGACAGCTCTCTACGCTCACAAATTTCAGAGAAAGTGTTGATCTATATTGGTAGAGAGAGTTTCCTCACCTGGGATTTCACAAACCCTATCTCAAACTCCTATTGATATTATGATTTGATTTATTTCCTGTTAACTATTTTGGAATGGAGAGCCAATAGAAAATAAAGAAAAAGACTGAGAAAACTGAGATGGCTTCTGATTTTGTGTCCAAATGAGAGCTCATTACATTTCAATTTAAACTTACCTCCTCTAACATTTTCTATTTCTGTTAATGGCTAGATGATAAGTATACTGACTTACCACCTTTTTGTGTCTGTCTTCTGCCCCCTCCCCCCCAACCAATCAATAGTCATATGTTTTATATTTTCTTCCCAGTGTCATTTATCTGTCCTCTGACCACCCACAACCACTGCTTTTGTTTAGGACTTCATTACTTTTCATCTCAAGTATTACTATAACATCCTAATTTGTTTCCATGCCTCCAGTAGCTTCCTTCCTTAATTCATCCTTCTTATAGCTGCTAAAGTAATCTCCATGAAGCTTAGCTCTGGTCATATTACTTCTAAGATAAAATATAACTTTTTAACTTGGTACAATTTGACTTCACCCTACCTTTTCAAATGTATTTCACATTACTCTGTTTCACATACTATTTCAACCAAATTGGTCCATTTTCGAATTCCCCAAAGGTGCTGTCTCCTTAGCTCCTCCAAGATTTTACAATACACCCAGTTGTTAGCATAGTGTCTCAGTTGTTCAAATTTTCTGTTTATTTAACTGTTCCCATGACATATTCATTCCCCCCCCAAAAAAAAACCACAAAACTGCTCAGGATGTGAATGTTCTGTCCTTGATGGCAGAGGTTATTTATTATTTTTGCCAAACGATTATTAAGGATAGATAATTTTTTGGTAAGTGCTTATTTATGATGTGCCAAGAACCATTGTTTATCCACCTATTTCTATCTAACACTCATTTACTGAACACTAAGTTTGGAAAAGATTGTATAAAGGAACTAGGAAATACAAAGACAAAAATAGTAAATGATTGCTGCCCTTGAACAACTTACATTCTGGGTATTTTTGTTTGTACATGTTGTTTGGAATACAAAAAAAGGAAAAACATGGAGAGGTTTTGAGGGAAAGATAATGAGTGTAGTTTCAGACATATTAAGTCCATGATATCTAAAGAACAACCAGTTCAATATGTTCATCTAGAAACTAATTAGGAGAGAATGGAGTTCAACAGAGAAATTAGGGCTGGATAAGCTCTATTGGAATATATGTATGTGTATCTTTATATATAATTTCACTAAATGTTTCTAAACCACATGTACAAATTTAATAATCATTTAAATTTTTTTCGATTTTAATTCTTCCTCCTTCCCTTGAGAAAGTAATTTGTACTACATATATATATATATATATGTGTGTGTGTGTGTGTGTATGTGTGTGTGTATGTGTCATTTTTTATTTATAACTTTTTATTTGTTTATAGAATATAAAATATCATCTGTACATGTGAAATCACACTTCCATATTAGCCATGTTGCCAGAGAAAGCACAAGCAAAATAAAACAAAAATAAAATTTAAAAAGGTATTCTTCCATTTATATTCAGAGTCCATCATCAGTTCTCTCTTTGAGGAGGGATAGCATTCTTCATCATGGGTTCTTTGGAATTATAATGGATAGTTTTATTAATCAGAATAACTAAGTCTTTCATAGTTGATTATCCTTACAATATTGCTTACAATATTATAGTATTAATAATATAGTATAATAATTAATAAATCAATAATTAATTATATAATTATAAATTAATATATTAATTTAATTTATTTATTTAACATTTATTTATTTAATATATTAATTAATATAAAATAAATTAATAAATAACTAATTAATAATATAGTATAATAATATAGTATAGTAATAATTACAAAATTATAGTATTGTGTACAGTATTCTCCTGATTGTCCTCACTTCAGCGCAAATACATCTTCCCAGGTTTTTCTGAAAGCATCCAATTTCTTATTCACAATAATATTCCATTACAATCATATGCAATAACTTATTGAGTCATTCATCAGTTGATGGGCATCTCCTCAATTTTCAACTTTGCTATCACAAAAAGGACTACTATAAATATTCTTGTATAAAGGTCATTTTCCATTTTGTTTGATCTATTTGGGATAGAAACCTAGGGGTGGTATTAATGAATCAGTCAATCTCAGAGCTTTTTTAATTTGCAATTTTCTAGTAAATAATGATTTACAGCATTTTCCCATTTTCATCTTGATTTCTTCTTCTGAAAATTTTCTGTTCATCTCTTTTGACCATTTATCAACTGCAGAATTCATCTTGTTTTTTATAAATTTATCTTAGTTCTTTATATGTTTGAGAAAAGAAGCATTTTGGATAAATAGATCTAAAAATAATCTAAATAAAAATGATAATTGAATGCTTGGGAACTGATGAAATTATGAAATATAAAAGCATAAAGAGAGAAGAAAAGAGAGTCAGTGACAGACTCTTGGAGATACCCAGGATTAGTGGGTATTACATGGAAGAAAATCCAGTAAAGAAGACTGAAGAAGAATCAGTTAGCTAGGAACTAAAAAGGAGATAATAGCATCAGGAAAAAACCTAAAAGAGAAAAAAAAAAACTACAGAGGAGAAAATATTCAGGAAATAGAGTGATTGATAGTGTTAAAGGCTATAAAGAAACAACTTCTTGGTAGATATTTTACAAAGTTTCTACATCCTTCTATCTCTTAATTAATATTCAAGACTAAAGTGATTGACAATCACAAATCAAATGGATCAAATGGAAATGGTCAGTTTGCCACTCCTACTCATTACCTTTAACTCTCTTTGATCATTCATCACCCAGATACTCAAGGGCTTGCTCTTAGCATAACACATTATCTGCACTAAATTGTTAATAAGTTATCCATAAATGAATGATTCAACAAGGGAACAAATGAATTATAATTTTTCCATGGAATTGTTACATTTACACGTGGTGATAATAACGATCATTTTTATAAATTATGTAAGCATACTCTTTTTTTTGTAATATGCTTCTCATTGCCCTCACAGCTCTACTTTTGGTGCTGTTGCCAGTCTTCCAAGACTAAGCTCAAATGCAACCTCTTCATCTTTTCAATTTTCCCTTACCTGTACCCTTCTCTGGTAACTGACAAAAATCTCTTCTTCATCTCTACTACCACAGCTCTTGGCCTCTTACACTTATACTCAATTTGGAGTTTTAATGCCTGACTTTGAATATTGGCTTTGCTACTTTTTCCTTGTATGACTTTGGACAATTCACTTATTTTAAGACTAATTTATTTCCCATATGTGAAATGAAGATCTCTGCAACCTATCTAGTAATTCCTCTCCAAGCAGCTCTAGCATACTAGAAAAGGTTCTGTATCTAGAGTCAGAAGGCTCTGCCATTTATGATTAGCTATGTGATTATGAGCACCATCCCTGATCTCAGTGAGCCTTTATTTCCTTAAATGTAAAATGTGCATAGTATTTGTTCTGCCTACTTCTCAGAGTCCTGGAGGAAAGAGGAGGGTATCATAGTGGGAAATGAGTTATAAATTTTAAAGTGCTATAAAATTGTTATTATATAAATGGAATGCAATTAAAATATTAAGTTTCTACTTTGGAGATAGTAGTACTAGGTAGAAGAATATAAAATGATAGTTTCTTTCCCTCCAGAAGTTTATATCTACTAGGGGAAATAATGGCATGCACAAAGTTAAGAATGTTACAAAGTAGGGAATAAGAGAGGAAGTGTGCAAAGAAAAGATCTAGACAATACACTTCAGGAAAATTTGAAGAGTTGAAGTTTGGACAGATTTGGGACTTGAAGGAAGACAGGACTGCTAAAAGACAGAGGGGAGGAGATGGTAGGATCCAGACTGATGCCTAAGCGAGATGCTTTTGGTTAGCAATGGAAGGGAAGATTTGGAAGAGGGAAAAGTTTGATTCAAAATAGTTAGGTGATAGTACTGATGAGAGCTAAGGTGGGCAAGAACTAGAGTAAGTGTAATGTAAATGGAGAGAAATGGGACATATGTCAGATAAATTGTAGAGTCACAATCCTTAGGACTTATTAATAAATTGTCTATGGATAAGCCATATAGTGTAGTGAAGAAAGAATTAGTTTCAGAATTAGGAAGACATGGATTCAAGTGCTATTTCTGGAATCTATTTAAAACAGAGAGATACAATCTCTCAGAATATCTCTCTAGTTATTAACCTATGAATTTATATGTACATAAACATATATGCATATTTCAGTAATACATACATTTATATATTAGTATATTTTTGTATGTATGCATTCATATATGCATATTTATTATATTTCAAAGTATATGCTTTCTTTGAAAATCCCATATTTTTGATATACCAAGAACTTCCTTTTTTCCAAGAAAGTGAAGTAGGCTAAAAGTATCTATGAAACACACACAAAAAAAGAACTAATTCAATTGACTCTCATAGTTTTACATTGCATATCTTACTTGCACTAGATTTCTAATAATTATCAATAAATTAATGGATCAATGAGGGAAAATGACTTATAATTTTGAATTATACTTTTGTCATAGAATAATTATATACATATATAGTGATAATAGAGATAATCTCTCCAAATAGCATAAGCATAGTCTTTATATACATCCTTCCATTGTCCTCAGCATAACAACAACCCTTAGAGCCTTATAGCTCTACTTTTGGTATCATTACTAATCTTTATATAAGTTTATAAGTTGTAGAAAAGGTTTTTTATCTGCTTTGCTTAAAGGGTTATTAGTCTATTTCCTGTCTCTATATTTTATAGCTATATTTTTACTTTTCTATTATACAATAATCTTCTTGAATTAGAAACGTCACCTTATTTTTCAATATCTCCTCAAGATTCCAGTAAAATTCATTGGATGTGTCTACTACTTAGTTCTTGCTGAATATATAAATAAATATGAAAAGTATAATGATTCAAGATTGATTAAATAGTACTTTAGTGATATACCCAACAACTTATATATGTAATTGATCATAACTTTACTTGAATAAATAGACCATTTTCCTTGGAGTTTATGGATGTGTATATGTATGCATGTGGATATGTCCACAAGTGTGTGTGAATACACATATATACACATGTATACACATATATAATATCTATATTTTTTGTGAATTATGTAAGGATGTAGTAGGAAATAAAGTTGGATTTTAGATCAAATAGTTTCAGTCCTAATCAAAATCAAAATGAGAAATTCTGCTTTAGAAGTATATCTCCAAGTTCTACTTTGGGAAAAAAAAAAAGATGACAGATCTTTTAAAAGCAATTTTTAAAAGTACATGTTTAGTTTAATTTAAAAGAATGTGCTACTAGAAATTTAGTTCAATTAAGAATACATATTAATTGACTGATGAAGCTATGCTATGGATACAGTGGCAAGCATGGAATTGGTTGCTCTCCTCAAAGATGTATTATTTATTTATTGGGGGTAGTAGGGAGATAATACAATATATATAAAAACAAATTAAGAAAATTAGAGGTGATGGAGAATGCTAACAATAGAGATGATGAAGAAAGGTTTTGTATGGGCTCTTGACTTGACCCTTCAAAGAAGATAAAGATTTTCAGAATATTTTATTTTGGGAGAGAACATATTCCCCACATGCAGAATAGCCTTTTCAAAGACATGAAGGTGGAAGATTAATTCATATTTGAGGAATAGCTTAATATTTTACTTTAGTATTGCTTTTAATAAATGATCTCACTTTATAGAATTTCTTACTATAATATCATTTTATTTGATAATAGATATGTGTACATGTGTATATAAAAGATTATATATGTATATATACACATATATGCATATACATATATACATACATATGCATATACATATACATACATATATATTATATATACATATACATATATATATACATATACATATACATATATATACATATATATACATATATATATATATATATATATATATATATATATATATATATTTATATATATATATAAAAACATGTATGTATTACACCAAGGTAAATGGTTGAAATCCAGAAACTGTAATCAGCTAATTTCCCTTCCTAAAGTAAACAGTATCAGTTGGTTTTAATGAGAATACTGAGTGGATTTATTAGTTGTGCAAGCAATATTTAGGCTAACACATATGATATTTCTCTTTCCTTCTTGCTTTATTTCCATTTCGTGATCTCCTATTATTGTCTTTTTCTAATTATTGTCTAATTTACTCAGAGTTCTGAGTAAATTTTTGTTCACATGGTTTAAGTCACATTCCTGGTTGATAATGAAATAGCAAATGTATTTTAATGAAGGGGAAATTATAGGCTTTTGATGCAGCTTTTCCTAATTATTTCTATTTATAGAACCAGTAGCACACCTAAAACCAGAAAATAGATGACCCACTTTTGTCATATTCATTAGTGATTATAACAAGCTGAATCATTTTAAAATGTGTATAAGGGTTTTTGCTGGTTCAGAACAGTCAATAAAGTAACCAATTGTCTTTTTTCTTAATTCCATGTCTTCGTTCAATTGAAATTATTGTCTTCAAATTTACTAAACACTCTTAATTCCCATATCTAATAGACTTTTCTGAGTTCTCATTCTTCCTGAACTCTCTGTAACATTTGACTCTATTAATTATTGCCCCTTTTTTTTCTTATGCAACTATGGATGTTCCTAAGACCAGTTCTTTCCTGACCCATCTTCTCTGTTCCCTCTATATTTTTCCCACTTACTGATCTCATTGGCTTTCATGAATTTATTGATTATCTTTATAGACGTAATTCCCACATCTATATCAAGTCCTAACCACTGTCCTGACCTCTTCACTCTCACTCCTCCAGCGTTATCCAATCTTTTATCACATCTCTTGATTTTACCTTCAAAACCTATCTCCTGTCTCTCTCCTCACAATACTACCACCCTGGTCCAGGAAGACTCTTGTCAACCAGTCAGCAGTCTGCTGGCTGGTCTCTATAACTCAAGACTCTTCTCACCCACATCCATCTCATACTTAGCAATCAAAGAGATCTTCCAGCACAAGTCTACCAAAATCCCTCCTTTTTTAACAGACTCCATTGGTTCTTTATTAAAGGTCTGTTCTTTATGAAAAGGTCTGTTCCACTTTTCAAGTTCTTTGTACTTTAGTCTCTTTCTACCTTTGTAGTCTTCTAAATATCTTACTTTCTTTTTTGTATTCCATGATCCAGTACTACTAGCCTCTGTGATTTTCCCAAATGACACTCTCTTGATTACATGCATCTTCATCTTCATTAGCTGTCCCCCATATCTAGAACTTTCTCCTGAAAGTTCTTTTCTGGCTCCATTTAAATCTTACTATGTATAGGACTACTTTCCTAATCTTCTTTAAAATTAAAACCTTCCATTTGAATTTATCTTTATTTTTTTCTGTGTGTATTTATTTGTATGATATTGCTTGCATATCACCCTCCCCACTCTCAAACTGTGCTTTGTACAGAGTAAGCTCTTTTTTTTTCTTCTTTTATTTATTTATTATTTTAATATACATTGCTTTATGAATCAGGTTGGGAGAGAAAAATCAGAGCAAAAGTGAAAAAACATGGGACAGAAAAAAATAGAACAAAACATGTGTTAATTTACATTCAATCTCCACAGTTCTTTTTTGGGATATAAATGGCATTTTCTATTCAAAAAATTTTAGGATGGCCTTAGATCGCTGAATTACTGGGAAGAACCAAGTCTCTAATAGTTGATCATCATACATTCTTGATGTTATTATGTCCAATCTATTCTTGATTCTGCTTGTTTTGCTCACCATCCATTCATGCAGATCCAGGCCTTTCTAAAATCAGTTTGTTTATAATTTTTATAGTATAATAATATTCCATTACCTTCATATTCCACAACCTGTTCAGCCATTCCCCAATTGATGGTCATCCACTCATTTTCCAATTCTTTGCTACTACAAAAAGAGCTGTTATAAACATTTTATACATGTGGGTCCTTGTCCCTCCTTTATGATTTCCTTGGGATACAGATCCAGTAATGGCACTGCTGGGTTAAAGGGTATATACAGTTTTAGAGACTTTTGGGCATAGTTCCAAACTTCTGTCCAGAATGGTTGGATCATTTCATAATTCCAACAATAATGCATTAGTGTCTCATCTTTCTTACATCCCCTCCAACATTTATTATTATCTTTCCTTGTCATCTTAGCAATATGAGAGGTGTGAGGTGATTCTTCAGTTTTTAAATTTGCATTTTTCTAATCAAAAGTAATTTAAAACTTTTTTATATGATTAGAGTTTTATTTTGATCATCTGAAAAGTGTCCTTTCATATACTTTGATCATTTTTCAAATGATACAAATCAAATTTTGTATTCTTATGAATTTGACACAGTTCTTTATATATTTTGGAAATGAGCCCATTATCAGAAGCACAGTCTGTGAAAAAATTTCCCCCAGCTTTGTACTTCCCTTTTAATCTTGTTTCTGTTGGTTTTGTTGAGTGTAAAAACTTTTTAATTTAATATAATCAAAACTGTCCATTTTTCATTTCATAATGTTCTTTAGTTTTCTTTTGGTCATAAATTATTCCCTTCTCCAAAAATTTGATAGGAAAATTATCTGTTGCTTTCCTAATTTGCTTATGGTATCACTATGCCCAAATCATGTATCCATTTTGATGTTATTTTGGTATATGGTATGAGATGTGGGTCTATGCCTAGTTTCTGACATATTATTTTATGATTTTCCCAGCAATTTTTGTGAAATAGTGAGTTCTTATCCCAAAAGCTGGAGTTTGAGGATTTTCAAATACTAGATTACTATAGTCATTTACTATTATGTTATCGGTATCTAATCAATTTCATTAATCCACCATTCTATATCTTAGCCAGAAACAAATAGTTTTGATGACTTCTGCTTTATAATATTATTTTAGGTTTAGTACTTTATACTTATATACTTTATAATATATACTTTATACTTATATACTTTATAATATAGTACTTTAGTACTTATATTGATTTGAGTTGCCCATGATATGTGCTATCACCATAGTGTGTATGTGTAACACTTGTATAACAGTGTAACACATCTATATCTATCATTGATCAATTCTCAAAACATATAAAAATGGTGAGAAGAAACCAAATAGTATGCCAATGAAGTACTCTCTATGATCATGGATTTTTTCAAGACTACTTTCAGTTGCTCCTCTACTTTGATTTACCCTTTCCAGGGCAGCTCCAAGTGAACTTCCCCACTGTGCACTTGAAATGTCTTTGAATCAAATAAGCTTGTAACTTACTGATTGAAAGTATTTGCATCACCAGAATTAAAAGACTATCAGGAAGAAAGAATTTTTTAAAAATAGAAAATATAATAACCATATTCATCTCAATCTATATACACAAATA
This sequence comes from Sminthopsis crassicaudata, assembly GCF_048593235.1. Classification (NCBI taxonomy): domain Eukaryota; kingdom Metazoa; phylum Chordata; class Mammalia; order Dasyuromorphia; family Dasyuridae; genus Sminthopsis; species Sminthopsis crassicaudata. The sequence continues at coordinate 116,435,314 of NC_133621.1, forward strand.
TACACATACATTGGGAGTTGCCAACACTGATTAAATAAAATCTGGACCATTCATTGTGCTTCCTCAAGGCTTTCTGGTCTGATATCTCACTTGTCCATGCTCTATCATTAATCCTACAAAGACGATCTGCTCAGTGTGCCAGGAAGCCAAAAAGATTCTTGAGAAATTCTTAGAAAGTGAAAATGCTCAGGCTGCCAACAACAGCAGCTAATGGCCCCTGGGCTTCTTTTTCATTGAAGTCATGCCAAACTCAGTCATAGAAAGCCCAGTTGTGCAGGTACTTACCACACTTGAATTACCATTTCTCCTTTATTTCTGTTTTTGTTTAGTCATTTCAGTCATGTCCATCTCTTTGTGACTTTTTTTTTAGTTTGCTTTTCTTGTTCTAGTGGTTCCTTCCCCAGCTAATTTTACAGAAGAGGAAACTGAGGCAAAAAAATGAGGGTTAAGTGACTTGCTTAGGGCTACACAGATAACAAGCATCTGAGGTCAGATTTGAACTCAGGAAGATGAGTCTTCTTGATTTCAAGCCTTTCACTATATCCACTGTACCACCTAATTGCTCCATATTTTTTTATTCAAAGGGATTAATGAAGCTCTATTATGAAACAAAGGTCTTGCTTTCAACCTGCATTATATTACACAAGAAGGGAAAAAGAGGGAAACAGGCTATTTGGTAAGGTGGAGATTGCCTAGAATTTGGACAAAAAGAACCTGAATTTTAATTCTGGCTTTGTTGCCTCTCTGACTTAGGACAAGCAATTTAATTTCCCTGAGGCTTCAGTTTCTTCATATGGAAGAATTAGATTAGAACATCTTTTGACATTCCTTCTAGCTCTAAATCTTATGATTTACTCCCATGTTTATGAAAATGAGATATAATCAGAAACTTTAGAATTCATTAATGAAAACATAAAGCAATCTGTCCGATTTATGAGGCTGACTTCCTCTCCTACTATGAAACCACTTTTCAATATATTGTGATTTTCAATCTATACATTAAAATATATTACAACTTTATAGTCAGGAATGTTTTAAATAATGTTAGTAAAGGTGTGACATTTTGTGGGTGGCTGACATAGAGTCTTTAATGCTACTGAACACTTTATGGTTATACATTAACATTAACTTTGGAAACTATAACATAATGAAATTTTATAGCCAATTAAGTTGATGAGTCACTGTCACCTTCTTAAACTCCTCATTTAGATGGATGAGAAAATCAGATATAGGAAGCATGGTACATACTCTGGCTGTTGTAAAACTTTGTGACACCATGAAGTTGAAGTGTTATAGGAAACAAGGGAGTGCATCATCAAAACATCTTAGAAATACTCTTGTGATTGCTTGAATGAGAAATTAAACTGGAATTTGATGCCTTTCATTTGTCATAATAGCCTTGCAAAGATTACTAGAAAAGTGATCTAATATCTATTGATCTTCATGTAAAAAGCAAACAAACAAACAAACAAAAAAACCCTAATGAAGCTAACATTATTAATAGTCAGCCAAATCTCTAGTTCATAGCTAGTAAAAGAAAAAGTCAATTTTTTTGCATGTTAAAAAATATAAGGCTGCCTTTTTTGTTATATATTGTATTGGTTATTAATTAGTTATCTGTGAAGTTTAAATACCCATTATTTTAAAGAAGTCAAGGAAAGGTATAGTTTATTAAATGCTGGTTGTCCAAGTAATGGTAGCTAGTATATATATATATATATATATATACATATATATATATATATATATATATATATATATACATATATATGTGTACATATATGTATATATATATATATATATACATACATATATATATATATATATATATATATGTGTGTGTGTGTGTGTGTGTGTGTGTGTGTGTGTGTATGTGTCAGGCACTGTGCTAAGCACTTTATAATTGTTATTTCATCTAATCCTCACAACAAGCCTGGGAGGTAGGTGCAATTTGTTCTTGCTCAATTGTTTTTAAATTGTGCTGAATACTTCATGACCCTCTTTGGGGGTTTCTTGACAACATCCTGAAATGGTTTGCCATTTTCCTCTCTAGATCATTTTACATATAAGGAACTAAGTTAAACAGGGTTAAGTATCTTGCCCAAGGTCACATAGCTAGCAAATATCTGAGACCAGATTTGGACTTGGGTCTTCCTAACTCGACCCAGTGCTCTGAGAAATATTTGAATATTAGCTCTGATTAAGACTTTTTAACAATTAAAAACTTAAGGGAATTTCCCAAAGTTTTAGATTTCATTTTCATTTTCTAAAATGGAAGTGTTATCATTGATAAAAGAAGGAAATGTGCCAAATGTCAAAAATTTACTGAAATATTTACAGACTAAATGATAGTACAAACAATTTCAAAGGATACTACAATCAGATGATAGATTTAGACCTAAAAGGAATGTTGAAAGCCATAAAGATTAATACCCTCTTTTATAGATAAGGATTTTAGTCCAAAGAGATAATTGAGTCACTGGAGGTCACATAAACATTAAGAAGCAGAACTTGATTTGAATCCAGCTTCTCTTATTCTAACCGAGTGCCCTTTCCAAATTCCTACTTTGCATCCATATAGTTATTCAGGGAACTTTTCATTTTCTCTTTGTATCTATCATTTAGGATATACAATATTGTCCAGGATTGTATATGTAATTATAGCAGACTGAGTGGGACCTCAGGGCATAATTCCAATAAAAGTATATTTTGCTCTATCAACATGAAATATACTCAGTGCATCCATAACTAATCTGTATAGACTCTCTTCACAGTAGTACAGCTTCTATGTCAATTCACTTCTCATTCTCTAAATTCTTGTCCCTAACTTTTATTTTAACATGTTATTTTACCAATTACATATAAAAACAATTTTGATATCCTTTTTAAAAAACTAATTAACACAATTTTTTACATTTGCTTTTAAAACTTTTGAGATATAGATTCTTTCCCTTATCCTCCATTAAAAAAATCACATGTGGAGTTTTGCAAAACATTTCCATAAAAGTCATGGTAAAAACAAAAACAAAACAAAACAAAACCAATATACATCTCCCATCCCCAAAAAAACTTAAAGAAAGAGAGAGAAACAGAGAGACAGAGAGACAGACAGAGACAGAGACAGACAGAGACAGAGGAAAGAATTCTTCAATCTGTATTCATATACAATCAGTTCCTTCTCTGGATATGGATAGGATTTTTCATCATTAGTCTTTTAGAGGAGTCATGCATCATTTGTACTGCTGAGAATTGAGAAGTCACTTACAGCTGATCACCCCAAAATATTGCTATTACCTTGTATGTAGTATATTTCATTTTGCTTGAGTTCACAGAGGACTTTCCAGGTTTTTTTTTTTTTCTGAGAGCATTCTGCTCATCATTTCCTATAGAATAATAACATTCTATCATAATCACATACCACAATTTATTCATCCAACCCCAATTGATAGGCTTCCCCTCAGTTTCCAATTTTTGCCCTGAGAAGAGAGCTTTTATAAATGCTTTTGTACAAGGAGTCCTTTTCCTTTTTTAAAAAAAACTCTTTTTGAGATTCATGCCTAATAGTGGTATTGTTAGGTCAAACTATATGCATGAATTTATTTATGTTTTTCTTTTTTTTTTAATTATAGCTTTTCATTTATAAGATATATGCATGGGTAATTTTTCAGCATTGATAATTGCAAAACCTTTTGTTCCAGTTTTTCCCCTCCTTCTCTCCACTCCCTCCCCCAAATGTCAAGTAGACATATGTAAAATATGTTAAAGTATAAGTTAAATAGTATATATACATATATATATACATACATATATATATATATAATAACTGTTGGACATGTGTGTGTATATACATATATATATATATATATATATATATATATATATATATATATATGTATATACACACACACACACACACACACACGTCCATACAGTTATTTTGCTGTACACAAAGAATCGACTTTGAAATAGTATACATTTAACCTGTGAAGGAAATAAAAAATGCAGGCTGACAAAAATGGAGGGATTGGGAATTCTATGAAGTGGTTCATAATCATCTCCCAGAGAGTCATTACTGCTCTATTGGAACTGATTTGGATCATCTCATCATTGAAGAGGGTCACGTCTGTCAGAATTGATCATCATATAGTATTGTTGTTGAAGTATATAATGATCTTCTGGTCCTGCTCATTTCACTCAACATCAGTTCGTGTAAGTCTCTCCAGGCCTCTCTGAAATCATCCCGCTGGTCATTTCTTACAGAATAATAATATTCCATAATATTCACATACCACAATTTATTCAGTCATTCTCCAATTGATGGGCATCCATTCAATTTCCAGTTTTTTGACACTACAAAGAGGGCTGCCACAAACATTCTTGCACATACAGGTCCCTTTCCCTTCTTTAATATCTCTTTGGGATATAAGCCCAGTAGTAATGCTGCTGGATCAAAGGGTATGCATAGTTTCATAACTTTTTGACCATAGTTCCAACTTGCTCTCCAGAATGGCTGGATGTATTCACAATTCCACCAACAATGCATCAGTGTCCCAATTTTCCCACATCCCATCCAACATTCTGCATTATCTTTCCCTGTTATCCTAGCCATTTTGACAGGTGTGTAGTAGTGTCTCAGAGTTGTCTTAATTTGCATTTCTCTGATTAATAATGAGTTGGAGCACCTTTTCATATGGCTAGAAATATTTCAATTTTTTTGTCTGAGAATTGTCTGTTCATATCCTTTGACCATTTATCAATTGGAGAATGGCTTGATTTCCTATAAATTAGACTCAATTCTCTATATATTTTGGAAATGAGGCCTTTATCAAAACCTTTGACTGTAAAAATGTTTTCCCAGTTTATTATGCATGAATTTACAGCATAGAACATCTTTTGATCATTTATAAATTGGGGCATGTCTTTTTATGTTTTATAAATTTGACTTAGTCCCCTCTATGTTTAACAAATGAGTCTTGGATGGCAGAAACAAGGCATGAACCCACATTTAACACCACATACTAAGATTAGATCAAAATGGTTCCAAGATTTAGGCATAAAGGATGAAATCATTAATAAATTGGAGGAACATAGGATAGCTTACCTCTCAGACTTGTGGAGGAGGAATGAATTTGTGTCCAAAGGAGAACTAGAGACCATTATTGATCACAAAATAGAAAATTTTGATTACACCAAATTAAAAAGTTTCTGCACAAACAAAACTAATGCAAACAAGATTAGAAGGGAAGTAACAAATTAGGAAAACATTTTTACAGTTAAAGGTTCTGATAAAGGCCTCATCTCCAAAATATACAGAGAATTGACTTTAATTTATAAGAAATCAAGCCATTCTCCAATTGATAAATGGTCAAAGGATATAAACAGACAATTTTCAGATGAGGAAATTAAAACTATTTCCACTCATATGAAAGAGTGTTCCAAATCACTATTGATCAGAGAAATGCAAATTAAGACAACTCTGAGATATCATTACACACCTGTCAGATTGGCTAAGATGATGGGAACAAATAACGATGAATGTTGGAGGGGCTGTGGGAAAACTGGGACACTGATGCATTGTTGGTGGAGTTGTGAAAGAATCCAACCATTCTGGAGAGCAATCTGGAATTATGCCCAAAAAGTTATCAAAATGTGCATACCCTTTGACCCAGCAGTGCTACTACTGGGCTTATATCCCAAGGTAATACTAAAAAAGGGAAAGGGACCTGTATGTGCCAAAATGTTTGTGGCAGCCCTTTTCATAGTGGCTAGAAGCTGGAAAATGAAGGGATGTCCATCAATTAGAGAATGGTTGGGTAAATTATGGTATATGAATGTTATGGAATATTATTGTTCTGTAAGAAATGACCAACAGGAGGAATACAGAGAGTCTTGGAGAGACTTACATCAGCTAATGCTGAGTGAAACGAGTAGAACTAGGATATCATTATACACTTCAACAATGATACTGTATGAGGATGTATTCTGATGGAAGTGGATATCTTCAACATAGAGAAGAGCTAATCCAATTCCAATTGATCAATGATGGACAGAATCAGCTTCACCCAGAAAAGGAACACTGGGAAATGAGTGTAAATTGTGAGCTTTTTTTTTTTTTTGTTTGTTTTGTTTTGTTTTGTTTTTCTTTCCAGATTATTTTTACCTTCTGAATACAATTCTTCCTTTGCAACAACAACAACAACAACAAAGTTCTGCACATATATATTGTACCTAGGATATACTATAAGATATTTAATATGTATGGGAATGCCTGCTATCTAGGAGAGGGGGTGGAGGGAAGGAGGGGAAAATTCAGAACAGAAGGGAGTACAAGTAAAAAAAAATTACCTATGCATATGTATTGTCAAAAAATGTTATAATTATAAAAATTAATAATAAAAAAAGAAATGAGTCTTGGAAAATGGCTAAATAAATTATGGTATATGAATGCTATGGAATACTATTGTTCTGTAAGAAATGACCAGCAGGATAAATACAGAGAGGCTTGGTGAGACTTACATGAACTGATGCTGAGTGAAATGAGCAGAACCAGGAGATCATTATACACTTCAACAATAATACTATATGATGATCAGTTCTGGTGAATCTCTCTTCAACAATGAAATGATTCAAACCAATTCTAATTGTTCAGTGATGAAGAGAGCCATATACACCCAGAGAGAGAACTGTGGGAACAGAATGTGGAACACAACATAGCATTCTCATTCTATCTGTTGTTATTTGCTTGCATTTTGTTTTCTTTCTCAGTTTTTTTTTCCTGTCTTGATTTGATTTTTCTTGTAAAACAAGATAATTGGATAAATATGTATACATATATTGGATCTAGGGGCAGCTAGGTGGTGCAGTGGATAGAGCACCAGCCCTGAATTCAGGAGGACCGGAGTTCAAATCTGGTCTCAGACACTTAACACTTCCTAGCTGTGTGACCTTGGGCAAGTCACTTAACCCCATCCTCAAAAGAAAAAAAAAAAAACATATATTGGATCTAATAGGTTTCAACATATTCAACATGTATTGGATTATCTGCCAGCTAAGAGAGGGAGTGAGGTAAGAAGGGGAAAATTTGGAACAAAAGATTATGCGAGGGTCAGTGTTGGAAAAATTACCCTTGCATATGCTTTATAAATAAAACTCTTTAATAAAAAAAAGAAAAAAAAGGATAACAATGAGGCTTTATCAGAGAAACTTACTTCAAAATTCCTTTTATAATTATAATAATCAATTTATAATTGCTAACTGTATTTCCCCCATCTATTCTGTTCTCTCTCTCCTTTTATTCTTTCCATACTCAAAACTGTTTTGTTATTGACCACTCCCACCCCTAATATGTCCTCTCTTTTTTCACCCTACCCACTTTCTATATGTCATTCCCCTCCTCCTATCCTACAGGTTAAGATCAATTTCTATGCCCATTTTTAAAATTTATTTTTTTAAGATTTCTTTTAAGTTTGTTTATTTTTAATACAAATTGCTTTATGAATCATAATTGGGAGAGAAAAATCAGAGCAAAACCATTTGGTACTGGCTAAGAAATAGAGTGGTGAATCAGTGGAATAGATTAGATATACATGACACAATAATCAAAGCCTATAGCAATTTAGTATTTGTGTGGTTTTATTTTATATCCTGCAACTTTGCTAAAATTTTGAATTGTTTCCAGTAGGTTTTTGGATGATTTTCTAGGATTCTTTAAGTATATCATCATATCATCTATAAAGAGTGATAGTTTCATTTCCTCATTGCCTATTCTAATTCCTTTCTTTTCCTTTTTTTTTTTTTTTTTTTTTTTTTTTTTGCTGAGGCAATTGGGGTTAAGTGACTTGCCCAGGGTCACACAGCTAGGAAGTGTTAAGTGTCTGAGACCAGATTTGAACTCTGGCCCTCCTGACTTCAGGGCTGGTACTCTAGCTACTGCTCCACCTAGCTACTCTTCTTTTTCTTTTCTTATTGCTAAAGCCAAACATGTCCAGTACAATGTTGAATAATATTGTTGATAATGGGTATCCTTGTTTTACACCTGATCTTACTGGGAATGGATTCAGCTTCTCTCTATTACAAATAATGCTTGCTATAGGTTTTAAATACATACTGCTTGTTATTATAAGCATTATAATTTCTTTATTATTATAAGGGAAGCTCCATTTATCTTTATGCTCTCTAGTGTTTTAAATAGGAATGGATGCTGTATTTTGTCAAAAGCTTTTAAGCTTTTTAAAGCATCTATTAAGATTATCATATGATTTCTGTTCATTTTGTTATTGATATGGTCAATTATGGTAATAGTTTTCCTACTATTGAACTAGTCCTGCATTCCTGGTATAAATCCCACTTGGTCATAGTGTAATATCTTGCTAGTAAGTTGCTACAATCTCTTGTCTAATGTTTTATTTAAAAATTTTGTATTATTTCCATTAGGGAAATTAGGGATACCTGATTTAGGTATCAATGCCATATTTGTGTCATAGAAGGAATTTGGCAATATTTTTTCTTTACCTATTTTTGCAAATCATTTACATATAATTGTTCTTTAAATGTTTCTTAGAATTCACTTGTGAATACATCTAGACCTGGATATTTTTCCCTAAGGAGTTCAATAATGACCAATTTGATTTCTTTTTTCTAAAAAGGAACTATTTAAGTATCTTATTTCCTCTTCTGTTAACTTCAGTAGTTCATATTTTTGTAAATATTCATCCATATTGCTTAAATTGTCAGAGTTGCTACTATAGAGTTGGGCAAAATAGCTCCTAATTATTGCTTTAATTATTTTTTCAATGTTGATGAATACATGCCTTTAATTTTTTATGCTGATGATTTGTTTTTTTTTTTTTTTTTTTCTTCCTTTTTCTGATCCTGAGGTAAAGGTGGTGCTGTCCTAAGCTTCCTGTACAGCTCTGAACCTTGGCTTTGAGCACAGGGGACACTTATGTTTGTAGGGGTGGCCTTGCCTCCTCTGTTCAGGAAACATCCTAGTTTCCCAGAGTTTGCCTTCTAAGCTGAAATTGGAAGCTGCCCCCATGATTTGCTCCTCTATTGACTGAGGGTCTTAGTTGCTGGTTTGCTGCAATTAAGACCCTCTTACCAGCTTTCCCAGAGTCTATCTGAGCTAGGCTGAACACCTTTTTCACCCCAGTGAGACTGACTTTTCTTGAAGGTTTTTCAGACTATTTTGAGCTGGAGAGTGGCTTCATTCCATCAGATTCTGCCCAGAGGCTTGGGTTCATGTAGTTTTCTTTTTTTTTTTTTATTTTATATATATATATATATATTTTATAATATTATCCCTTGTATTCATTTTTCCAAATTACCCCCCCTCCCTCTATTCCCTTCCCCCGACGACAGGCAATACCATACATTTTACATGTGTTACAATATAGTCTAGGTACAATACATGTGTGTGAATATCATTTTCTTGTTGCACAATAAACATTAGAATCCGAAGGTACATGCAACCTGGGCAGACAGATATTAGTGCTAACAATTTACATTCCCCTCCCAGTGTTTCTTCTCTGGGTGTAGCTACCTCTGTCCATCATTGATCAACTGGAAGTGAGTTGGATCTTCTTTATGTTGAAGATTTCCACTTCCATCAGAATACATCCTCATACAGTATTGTTGTTGAAGTGCACAGTGATCTTCTGGTTCTGCTCATTTCACTCAGCATCAGTTGATTTAAGTCTCTCCAGGCCTCTCTATATTCCTCCTGCTGGTCATTTCTTACCGAGCAATAATATTCCATAACCTTCATATACCACAATTTACCCAACCATTCTCCAACTGATGGACATCCATTCATCTTCCAGTTTCTAGCTACAACAAAAAGAGCTGCCACAAACATTTTGGCACATATATGTTTCTTTGCGCTCTTTAGTATTTCTTTGGGATATAATCCCAGTAGTAGCGCTGCTGGGTCAAAGGGTATGCACAGTTTGATAACTTTTTGGGCATAATTCCAGATTGCTCTCCAGAATGGCTGGATTCTTTCTTTTTTTTTTTTTTTTTTTTTTGATATTTTAAAAATATTTTATTCTTTCCAATTTCATGTAGATTTTTTTTAATATTTTTTTATTATATATATATATATTTTATAATATTATCCCTTGTATTCATTTTTCCAAATTACCCCCCCTCCCTCTATTCCCTCCCCCCGACGACAGGCAATACCATACATTTTACATGTGTTACAATATAGTCTAAGTACAATACATGTGTGTGAATATCATTTTCTTGTTGCACAATAAACATTAGAATCCGAAGGTACATGCAACCTGGGCAGACAGATATTAGTGGTAACAATTTACATTCCCCTCCCAGTGTTTCTTCTCTGGGTGTATCTACCTCTGTCCATCATTGATCAACTGGAAGTGAGTTGGATCTTCTTTATGTTGAAGATTTCCACTTCCATCAGAATACATCCTCATACAGTATTGTTGTTGAAGTATACAGTGATCTTCTGGTTCTGCTCATTTCACTCAGCATCAGTTGATTTAAGTCTCTCCAACCCTCTCTGTATTCCTCCTCCTGGTCATTTCTTACTGAGCAATAATATTCCATAACTTTCATATACCACAATTTACCCAACCATTCTCCAACTGATGGACATCCATTCATCTTCCAGTTTCTAGCTACAACAAAAAGAGCTGCCACAAACATTTTGGCACATATATGTTTCTTTGCGCTCTTTAGTATTTCTTTGGGATATAATCCCAGTAGTAGCGCTGCTGGGTCAAAGGGTATGCACAGTTTGATAACTTTTTGGGCATAATTCCAGATTGCTCTCCAGAATGGCTGGATTCTTTCACAACTCCACCAGCAATGTATTAGTGTCCCAATTTCCCCACATCCCCTCCAACATTTGTCATTATTTGTTCCTGTCATCTTAGCCAATCTGACAGGTGTGTAGTGGTATCTCAGAGTGGTCTTAATTTGCATTTCTCTGATCAGTAGTGATTTGGAACACTCTTTCATGTGAGTGGATATAGTTTCAATTTCTTCCTCTGAGAATTGTCTGTTCATATCCTTTGACCATTTATCAATTGGAGAATGGTTCGGTTTCTTATAAATTATGGTCAGTTCTCTATATATTTTGGAAATGAGACCTTTGTCAGAACCTTTGTTTTTAAAAATATTTTCCCAATTTGTTACTTCCCTTCTAATCTTGTTTGCATTAGTATTATTTGTACAGAAACTTTTTAGTTTGATGTAATCAAAATCTTCTATTTTGTGATCAATAATGATCTCTAGTTCTCCTCTGGTCATAAATTCTTTCCTCCTCCACAAGTTTGAGAGGTAGATTATCCTCTGTTCCTCTAATCTATTTATTATCTCCCTCTTTATGCCTAAATCATGGACCCATTTTGATCTTATCTTGGTATATGGTGTTAAGTGTGGATCCATATCTAATTTCTGCCATACTAATTTCCAGTTTTCCCAACAGTTTTTTCCGAATAATGAATTTTTATCCCTAATGTTGGAATCTTTGGGTTTGTCAAAGATTAGATTGCTATAGATGTACCCTTTTTTGTCCTTTGTATCTAATCTGTTCCACTGATCTACCGGTCTATTTCGTAGCCAATACCAAATGGTTTTGGTGACTGCTGCTATATAATATAGCTTTAGATCAGGTACACTTAGACCACCTTCCTCTGAGTTTTTTTTCATTAGTTCCCTTGCAATTCTTGACCTTTTATTCTTCCATATGAATTTTGTTGTTATTTTTTCTAGGTCATTAAAATAGTTTCTTGGGAGTCTGATTGGTATAGCACTAAATAAATAGATTAGTTTGGGGAGTATTGTCATCTTTATTATATTCGCTCGGCCTATCCAAGAGCACTGAATGTCTTTCCAATTATTTAAATCTGATTTTATTTTTGTGGCAAGTGTTTTGTAATTTTTCTCATATAATTCCTGACTTTTCTTTGGTAGATGGATTCCCAAATATTTTATACTCTCAACATTTGTTTGGAATGGAATTTCTCTTTGTATCTCTTGCTGTTGCATTTTGTTAGTGATATATAATAATGCCGAGGATTTATGTGGATTTATTTTGTATCCTGCCACTTTGCTGAAATTTTGAATTATTTCTAGTAGCTTTTTAGCAGAGTCTTTGGGGTTCTCTAAGTATACCATCATGTCATCTGCAAAAAGTGATAGTTTAATTTCCTCATTTCCTACTCTAATTCCTTGAATCTCTTTCTCGGCTCTTATTGCCGAGGCTAGCGTTTCTAGTACTATATTGAATAGTAATGGTAATAGTGGGCAACCTTGTTTCACTCCTGATCTTACTGGGAAAGGTTGCAGTTTATTTCTATTGCATATTATGCTTACTGACGGTCTTAAATATATACTCCTGATTATTCTAAGGAATAATCCATTTATTCCTATACTCTCAAGAGTTTTTAGTAGGAATGGATGTTGGATTTTGTCAAATGCTTTTTCTGCATCTATTGAGATGATCATATGGTTCTTATTAATTTGATTATTAATATGGTCAATTATATTAATAGTTTTCCTAATATTAAACCAGCCCTGCATTCCTGGAATAAATCCTACTTGATCATAGTGTATTATCTTGGAGATGATTTTCTGAAGTCTTTTTGCTAATATCTTATTTAAGATTTTAGCATCAATATTCATTAAGGAGATTGGTCTATAATTTTCTTTCTCAGTTTTCGATCTACCAGGTTTAGGTATCAGTACCATGTCTGTGTCATAAAAGGAATTTGGTAGGACTCCTTCATCCCCTATTTTTTCAAATAATTTATATAACATTGGGGCTAATTGTTCTTTAAATGTTTGGTAGAATTCACATGTGAATCCATCTGGCCCTGGGGATTTTTTCCTGGGGAGTTGATTAATAGCTTGTTCTATTTCTTTTTCTGAAATGGGACTATTTAAGCAATTTATCTCCTCCTCTGTTAATCTAGGGAGCCTATATTTTTGGAGGAAGTCATTTTCACTTAAGTTATCAAATTTATTGGCATAAAGTTGGGCAAAGTAACTCCTTATTATTTCTCTAATTTCCTCTTCATTGGTGGAAAGATCCCCCTTTTCATTTGTAAGACTATCAATTTGATTTTCCTCTTTCTTTTTTTTGATCAAATTTACCAAAGGTTTATCTATTTTATTGGCTTTTTCATAAAACCAACTCTTGGTTTTATTTATTAATTCAATAGTTTTTTTACTTTCAATTTTATTGATTTCTCCTTTTAATTTTTGTATTTCGAGTTTAATTTTTGGTTGGGGGTTCATGTAGTTTTCAAGAGAAACTGTGAGAGCTTGAGCAGCTTCCTGACTTTACTATACCATCTTGGCTCTATACACATTTTAAATGTATATGCTATTTCCTCATTAAGTCAATTCTGATGAGAGTAAATTTAACTCACTCACCAACTTCTCCCTCTTCTTTCCTTCATTTTAAAAGCTTTTTCTTGCTTCTTTTTTATGACAGATAATTTACACCCTTTTACTTCTCTGTTTCCCTTTCTCTCAGTACATTCCTGTCTTACTCCTTAATTTTATTTTTTTTTAAATTTATTATCCTTTCATGCCTGTGCCCTCTGTCTATGTATATATATATATATATATATATATATATACATATATATATATATATATATACTCCTTCTAACTGCCATAATAATGAAAAAGTTCTAATAAGTTTCAGATATCATCCTCCCATGTAAGAATATAAATACATAAACCTTGTTAAATGCCCTATGATATCACTTTCCTGATTACCTCCTTATGTTTCTCCAGATGCCTGTATTTAAAAATCAAATTTTACTATTAACTCTGGTCTTTTCATGATAAATGCTTGAAAATCCTGTGTTACATTGAATTTCCACCTTTTCTCCTGAAAGATTATACTCAATTTTTGCCAAGTAGGTGATTCTTCATTGTAATTCTACCTCCATTACTCTCTGGAATGTCATATTCTAAGCTCTCTACTTCTTTAATGTGGAAACTGCTAAATCTTGTGTTATGTATGCTGACTGTGGCTCTACTATACTTTAATTGCTTCTTTCTGGATGCTTGCAATATTTTTTTCTTGACCTGGGAGTTTGGGGATTTGGCTATAAGATTCTTGAGAGTTTTAATTTTGAGAATCTCAGGAGGTGATCAGTAGATTCTTTCCATTTTTATTTTACTTGCTGGTTCTAGAATTCAGGACAGCTTTCTTTGATAATTTCTTGAAAGATGACATCTATACTCTTTTTTTGATCATGTGTTTCTAATCTCCCTTTTATCCAACTCCTCCCTTTTCTTTCCCTTTTTTCCTTCTATTACTTTATAGTGTAAGATAAATTTCTATACCCCACTGAGTGAATGTTATTCCTTCTTTGAACCAAAACTAATGAGATTAAACTTCAGACAATGCTTATTCTCCTCCCTTCCTTCCCTCTTTTGTAGTGGGTCTTTTGTGTCTCTTCAGGTGATCTTATTTATTCTATTTTATTTCTCCTTTCTTCTTTTTCTCAGTATAATCTTTTTCCCATGCTTTAATTTTTTTTTCTTTAACATCATTACATCAGAGTCAATATTTGCATTCATAATATAAATTATGAACATTTTTTTTTTTCCTGAGGCAAATGGGATTAAGTGACTTGCCTAGAGTCACATAGCAGCCAGGAAGTGTTAAGTGTCTGAGACTAGATTTGAACTGAGGTTATCCTGACTTCAGAGCTGCTGCTCAATTCACTGCACCACCTAGCTGCCCCTGTCCACTCAAATTGCTTTAATAAAAATACAGTTCTCAAGAGTGATATGTATCATTTTCCCATTTAGGAATATAAATAGTTTAATCTCTAAATAATAGTTTTTCCTTTCCTGTTTACCTTTTATTGAGTTTTATTGAGTCCTCTGTTTGAAAATCAAATTTTCTTTTCAGTTCTGGTCTTTTCACTAAAAATAATTGATAGTCCCTTATTTCATCAAATATACATTTCCTCCCCTAAAAGATGCTGCTCAGTCTCACTAGTTAGTTAATTATTGGTTGTAACTCCAGATTTTTTGCTTCCTGGAATGTGATATTCCAGGCCCTGCAATACTTGTTCTGTAGAAATTGCCAAATTCCATTTGCTTGTTTTTTAATATATGATTTTCTTAGCTTTTGTATCTCTTTTTTCCATTTGATTAATTCTCCTTTTGAATTTGGTGTTTTCTTCAGTGATTTTTTTTTTCATTTGGCCAATTGTGTTTTATAAAGAATTGCTTTCTTGAGTCAATTTTTGTCCTTCCTTTTCCAAGGACTCTCTCTTACATACCTCATTTCTTTTCTCAAAATTTTATTCTATTTCTTTTATTTGTCTTTTAAAATCTTTTATATCTTTTATGAGTGCTTACAAGAAGCATCTTTGGGTCTCCCTTTGAGATTTCACCCATGGACATTTTGTCCCCTTCTAAGGTGATATTTTGGTCTTCCCTGTCACCATTGTAACTTTCTATGATTAAGATTCTTTTTTGTTTCTTGCTGGTTTTGTTTCTTTCTTCTTCTATTTTGTGACTTTTAAAGTTGAACTCTGCTTCTGGGGTATGGGGTTGCTGCCCCAAGATTCTTGTACCACTCTGAGCTTTGACTTTGAGCACATAGAACCCCTTGTGTTTGATATTCTTCTCACAATGGGGGGTATCTCTACTTTATTTCTCCAGACAACAGCCTGGTTTCCTAGCCTTGTAATTTGCTTTCTGTAATTGGACTCAAGGTTAGGTTGTTTCACTCTACAACTGAATCAGGACCAAGGGTCTCAATTGTTGATCTGCTGTGATTAAGACCCTCTCACTGGCTTTCCCAGAAACTATCTGAACTGAAGTGGGCTGAACACTCTTTTTACCCCCACGAAAATAACTTTTCTTAAAGTCCTTCAATCTATCTTGAGCTGGAAGAGTTTTCATTTTGTCAAACTCTGTTCAGAGGCTTGGTTTCATGTGGTTGTCAATGGAAACTAGGAAAGCTCAAACAGCTTCCCTTTGAGCATGATTTTCAGGTAGAACAATAACTTTAAAAAGATCTCTTCTGAATGTATTTTCCTAGTCAGTTGTTTTTCCAATGAGATATTTCATTATTATTATTATTATTATTTTTTGGTTTTGCTCCATTTGTTCAAATCTAATTTTTAAGGAATTATTTTCCTCATTTAGCTTTAGTACTTCCTTCAACATTTGGTCAATTTTGTTTTTAAAGGCATTCTTCTCTTCATTAACTTTTTGTATTTCATTTTGCACCTCTATCAATTTTTTTTTCTAATTTTTCCTTTTTCTCTCTTAACTGATTTTCAAAATCTCTTTTTAGCTCTTTTATGCCCTGAGACTAATTCTTATTTTTTCTTGAAGACTTTGGATGCAGGAGTTTTGATTTTGTTTTCTTCTTTTGATTGTATTTTTTAATCTTCCTTGTAACCATAGTAACTTTCTATGGTGAGAATATTTTTCTGTTGTTTACTCATTTCTGCAACTGGGAAAACTTCAGCATTTGTCATTTTTCTTTTCTGTAATATAAGTCAATATGAGAAATATGGATTGGTACATTAAAGATTTTGCATTTCTTTAATCAGTAAGGATTTAGAGCATTTTGTTTCATATAACTATAGTTAGATTTGATTATTTTATTTGAAAACTGCCTATTTATATCCTTTGACCACTTATCAATTGAAAAATGATTGATTTTTATAAATTTGACTCAATTCTCTATATATTTAAGAAAGAGGCCTTAAGCAGAGAATTCTCTTAAATCTTGTATTAAAAGCCAAATTCTTTATTTAGTTCTGATCTTCATCAAGAATTCTTACTTCAGTTTCATTAAATATTCATTTTTCCTCTTGCAGGATTAAGCTCAGTTTTATTGGTAGGCAATTCTTGGCAATACTTCTAACTCCTTTACCCTCCATATTATCATATTCTGAGCCCTCTCATACTTTAATGTAGAAGCTGCTAAATTTTGTGTTATCCTGACTGTAGCTCCATGGTATTTGAATTGTTTCTTTCTAGATGCTTCCAAATTTTTTTTCTTGACTTGGAAGTTCACCTATTGCTGGTTCCTTCTTGCCCAGGGCTGCATCTCAGCTTCATAACTGGGTTTGGCATTACCAATCAGCTGAGGGTCACTCTGTCTTCCTCTCATTCTGTCTTCCCTGACTCAAACCCCAGCTCCATAAACAGTCGTGGAGGTGAAATTGTCTGTGATTCCTACTGAGGCTCCAGCCACACTCAGCTAGCCAAAGGGATCAGATACTTGATGTTTCTGCAGAGCTAGCCCGGAAGTGTTTGCACTTCAGACAGGTTAATCCTGACCTAAAGTCTTTCTTCATATCTTATGGTGTCCTATCATAAAGACTCCTGTTCTGCTCCAAGTCTTGTTGATTTTTTCACCAGTCTATGTTCACCTTGAGGCACAAATTTGTTCTGTTTGTGGGGGAAATCAGACAACTTGAAATTTTCCAACCTATTCCCCATCTTTTTACAATTCTCCTATTCCATTTTTTAGTGTTATTTTCTTCTATGTTTTTGTGCCTCCTTTACTAAGCTGTTGACTCATTCATTCTTCCAAATTTTTTCTACCTCTATAATTTGATTTTTTAAATTTATTTTAATGCTTTCACATTTTAAAGCCTGAAATCAATTTGTGTTTTTATTTGAGTCTTTAGATATAACAGTTTTATTTTGTTGTTACATAGTAACCACTTAAATTTTGTTAGGTTGAAAATATCGTACAATTTCCTAAGTGTTATTTTGTTTTCTTCTTAATTTATTTTGATCCCTGCCACAGCATTTGTCCCATGTATGTGTGCTGATGATTTTATTGATTTTCCCATTTAAGTACATATCATTATTTGGGCATTATGATTTCATACATTTGATTTTTTTCTTTGGGGATTACTCTATTATCTTATATCATTGGCTATGGATTTTATGAATAATTTTTTTAGTTTCTTGAGATTTTATGTAGGTTGGACATCTAGAATTAGGAGCACCTAGAAAATGATGCCTTGTGTATAGAATCCCTTTTTTATTTGGACTTTTTAGAAGATATATTCATGACAATGATACAAATGGAGAAAGTACAAAAGTCTTTTTTGTATCTTTGCACATGAAATAACTCCTGTATTGTAAAATGTGAATGTGTAAGAGAAAGTTGTTACAAATTTTAATTTTAGCTAACAGTTAATGGACATTTGCCTAGGCATGAATATGTGGCTTTTTTCTCAATCATTAAATTGGGCACCTTGAAAGTTCTACATCTGTTTCTGTGATTAAAAAGTTTATACCATGTAATTAAAATAAGCTGGACTGAAAATTTTTAAAAATCTGGTTTCTGATTCTGATTCTGGTTTCTGACCACTATGTGGTCATTTGTTTCATTTCTCTAAGCCTTGGTTTCTCTATCAGTAAAGTCAGAAAATCAGATTAGATGACCTCTATAACACCTTCTTCCTCTAAAATTATATTTCTTTCACTTATAAAATGGTAATTTCCAAACCAAAAGCAATCTCTTATGTCAACTCTAAGCATCGAATATGCCTTCATATGAATACAATTATTCTATGTGACACTAACTTTGACAGATCTACATGTCTTTAATGGAAAATTAAAATGGAAAATTGAGTGTGATAAGAAAGTAAATTGGCTGATTCTTCTGAAGATAAAGAGAGTTCACTTAGTGAAATATTCCATTATAAGATCCAGGGTTGGGGGAAAAGTCTCCAAAAATGGCATAATCAAAATAAGAATCACTTTGAGAAAAATGACCATATTTTGAGCATACTAATTAAATGATATTAATGGAGCAGATGTGATTAACAAGAATGAAACAGCCAACCTATTTACTTAAAAGGTCAGGCCACAGCCAAAATATTACATAATTACAAAACACAAAATATTCTGAATTCAATAAGCTTGGCACAGAGGTGTATGGTTTCTCTTTGTTATTTCTTTGTGACCTTTCCCCCATTCCAATATTTTCCCCATATTGTCAAAGTAATAATTCAAAATACAATTCGGAAAGCCTGGCTCAGTCTAGTTCCATAGTTTTTAGAAGTAAAATGTGGTAAATTAGTGTATCTCAACAAATATTCTAAAAATGCTGAAAGCTGGAGCCATAATTTTTTTTCTCTTTATTTGCAATGAATACTCTATACTATGTGAATACATAGATTAAAAATAAAATAAGTAGATTTTGTTTTTCATCCCTCTCTTTTTTTTCTTTCCTTTTCTCTTATAGGATTAGAACGAATTGCCCGGGATTCCTCCTATGAGCAAGAAGGGAAAGTCCAGTTTGTAATCGATGCAGTATATTCCATGGCTTATGCCCTTCACAATATGCACAAAGATCTCTGTCCTGGCTATATTGGTCTTTGTCCACGAATGAGCACAATTGATGGTAAAGAGCTCCTTAGTTATATTCGGGCTGTAAACTTTAATGGTAAGTTATACCCTTATTTATTTATTTGTCTTTTTTTTTTTTTTTTTTAACACTTCAGAAGTGACAGGGTGTGCTTTTTCTTCCCTATATATAGGACACTTTCAGACACAGTGGAAAGCACAGGATTAGAAAGAGTTCTCTTTTTAATCAGAAGTGTGAGTTTTTCCACCTGCTTTCAAATCTCAAGCATATTTTTTAATGCTGCCATTAAGCTGCTCCTGAAACAAGCAGAAGCTAAAAATAAGTCCTTGTCAATCAAACTATTCTACTTAAAATTGCTATTTCAGAAATAACTTGAAGAGCTTATATAGGACTATTGACAACAGATTAAATTTTTTTGAAAATGTTTTGTTCATACCATTATTAGAAAGGCAATTGTAGACACTGTTTTGAAAGCGATTCTGAGCATCTTAAACACAAGATTGCCTTGAGAAAGGTGAATGATTTGGAGTTTGTATCTGCAAATTAAGATGTCGCCTAGTCTGTGCCAGATTTCCAGTCTTCTCTCTTGTTTTCCATTTAGTAATTCAGCTGATTTGAAGCTAAAATCTAAATCCCTTTTTTCCATTAAAAAAAAAAAGTTTTTATTTCAAGTTTTGAGTCCCAAATTCTATCCTTCTTTCCTCTCTTACTCTCCCCTTACGTGAGATGTTAACAATAAGATATGTTATGCATATGCAGTTATATAAAACATTTACAGTTTAGTAAATTTATATAAGAAGACTTGCATAAAAGGAAAAAAAATGAAAGAACCATTAAAAAGTAGCATGTTTCAGTCTGTATTCAATCAATATCAGTTCTTTCTCTGGAGGCAGATGTGGTGCTTTGGGATTGTTTTGGACTATCATATTGTAGAGAATAGCTAAGTCATTCATAGTTTTTCATTGAACAATATTGCTCTTACTGTGTATGACATTCTCCTTGTTCTGTTCATTTTACTTTGCATCAGCTCTTGTAAGTCTTCCCAGGTTTTTTCTGAAATTATCCTGCTTGTCATTCCCTTAAGAACAATTATATTCCATTATAGTCATATACCACAGCTTATTTAGTCATTCCCCAATTGATGGAAATCCCTTTATTTTTTTTTTCATTTTTTGCCATCACAAAAAGAACTGCTATAAATATTTTTGTATAAATAGGTCCTTTTCCCTTTTTTGGATGCCATTGGGATATAGAACTATCAGAGGTATTGCTGCATCAAATGGTATATACAGTTTTATAACCCTTTGAGCATAGTTCTAAATTACTTTCCAGAATGATAGGATCAGTTCACAGCTCCACCAACATTGCATAAGTGTTTCAGTTTTTTTTCTATCCTCCAACACCCAACACTTTTTTGTCATGTTAGTCACTCTGGTAGCTCTGGTATGGTATCTTGGAATTGTTTTAATTTGTATTTCTTTGATAATAGTGATTTACATCATATTTAATATGATTATAGAGAGCTTTGATTTATTTGTCTGAAAATTACTTGTTCGTGTCCTTTGATCATTTATCATTTGGGGAATAACTTGCATTTTTCTAAATTTGACTTAGTTCTCTATATATTTGAGAAATGAGGACATTATCCAAGCTACTTGTTATGCAGAGTTCTCACTTACTTAGGGGAGCTGCTGGCTTGTAGGAGGACCCCTCATTGCTGTTGGATTGCCTCAAGCTTGGAAATTTGCTGGAGGCCTCTGTTGTGAGGCTTGCTGGTACTGCTCTTAGACCATACTCCCCTCTGATAGCAGTGAGACAGATCTTTCCTACTGTGCTGATAAGCTATTTCCTTGCTCCTCCATTAGTTCGCAGGTGGTTTTTCTCATTGTTTGGAGGGGAAATTGGAAGGGTTCATTCCTCAGTCTGCTATATTGTCACTGGAAGTGACCTGTATCCTGTAAAACACTGCTGTGGAAATGCTGCTAATGGGATCTGCCTCTTGGTGAGACACAGTGAGCCTGGCTTCTGTGGTTGCCACAAGTGATTGATACAAAATGGGCTATTTTGAGTATTTTTCATTTTTGATTGGAAGGGTTCAACTCATTTTCTTGAGGAACCATTAGTTTGGTAAAAGTTGTAGCAGTTGCTTCCAATGACTTTGGCTATTATTTGCTAATGAAATGATAGACTGTTCGGTATTGTCTGTTTCTTTCTAGTTGACACTAATCCATGTAACAGAAGTGCCTCCAAGCCAGGCACAGAGCATAACTGTCCATCATAATATACTCAAGTGACCTTAACTGCCAACCTCCTCACCCCCATAAAAGCACAAGGTCATCTTCAATTTAAAATCCAGGTAGAAACTTTTAAAATATATTTTTAAAAAAATTTGCTTCAAGTATCATGCTAAATCTTTTGCCTCTTACTAGTATTAAACCAAATATGCTATATCATTTTAATAGGATTTATATGAAACTCTTTATAAAAAGGAATTCCCTTTTTATGAATATGGAGAGAATCAGTGGAGCTTGAATAAGCACACATAATATTTTTAATTAGAAAATCAGAAAAATGTATTATTTTAAAAAATGTTAAAGTTTTATATTATTGTGACCATTTAGCCTAGTTAGCCCTTGTCACAAGGGGGATAAGTTAATTCAATACCCATATTTACATTTCAAGAGTTTCATGAACCTGGGATCTTCCTATTTTGGCTCATGCATTTTAAACCCAGTGAAATAAAACTCTTCTCTTTCCCAACATCTTTTAAAAAGCAATGGACAGTTATCATGTACATAGGATTAAACTATCCATTGCTTACTCTTAAAAAAAGCTAAATACCTTTATGCAAATATTTTTTCTTATAAAATGGGGAAATTAGCTTGACTAGATAAACTACTTACAGACATCAGTAAAGGAGAAATATTTGCTCATCTCTTATCTGGAACCACAATTGAGTAGTAAAGTGTTTGGCCATTTAAAAAAAAAAAGTCTTTCATTTACATTATTGTAGTCACTGTGTGTTCTACTGGTTCTGATTATTTTACTCTGTATCAGTTCATATAAGTCATTATGTTTATATGAATTCCTCATACTTATTTCTTGCTTTCTCACACATATTTCTTGATAATAAAACATTGCACTGGCATATTTTGGTTTGTTCGCTTGTTACTCAGTTGATAGATACCCACTTAATTTCAAGCTCTTTGCTATCATGAAAAGTGATTCTATGAATATTTTGGCATCTACAGGGCATGAATTTTTGCCTTTAACCATGTTGGAGAAGGTACTTGGTAGAAGGATTCCTATATCAAAGAATATTAATCATTTAGTAACTTGCAGCACATTATTCCAAATTGTTTTATGGAATGGTTAGACTAATATACAGTACTGATTACAGTGTATTAATGTGCTTATCTTCCCACAACCCCTTTTAAGTTGATTTTTGAACCTTTTATCATTGCCAATTTTCTCAGTGTGAGGATGAAAGCTTAGAGTTCTTCTAATTTGCATTTTTATTGGATACTTTTATGATGCAGTTCTTTACAGCAATTTTCCTTGTGTGTATCAACAATTTGTAATTCCTTTGAAAACAGTAAATGTTCTTTGACTACATATCTATTGAAAAATGGAAAACTTTCATTTTATTTTATTTTTCTATTTTAAATTCTATTTTATCACCTCCCCAATTACATATAAAACAATTAACATTCTTCTCTTTTCAGTTTTGAGTTCCAAATTCTAATAGAAAACTATTACTGCCTCCTTCAGATGGCGAGCAATCTGATATAAGTTATATATGTGTAATTATGTAAAACATTTCCATATTAGTCATTTTATGTGAGAAGAAAAAGAAAGAAAAAAAGAAAAATAATATGCTTCAGCCTGTATTCAGATAATATCAGTTCTTTCTTTGGAAGTGGATAACATTTTTCATCATGCATTCTTTAGGATTGTTTTGGATCATTGTATTGCTGAGAATAGCCAAGTCATTCATGATTCTTCAAGATACAATACTTCTTTTTCTGTCTACAGTATTCGGTTTCTGCTCACTTCATTTTGTATCAGCTCATGAAATCTTTCAAGGTTTTTATTTAGTCTGTGTATGTATCTGTGCTTCAAAATGTGTTTCTTGTAAACAACATATTGTAGGATTGTGGTTTTTAATTCATTCTTCTGTTTATTTCTGCAATATGTAAGATTTCATTCCATTCACATTTACAGTTATAATAACTAAGCATATATTCCCTCCTCTAAGTTACAGTGAGTGAAAAAGGAGACAGATTGGTCATGTAATAAAGTGAGGGAAAACAGAGGGAGAAGGGCCCTTACCTAATATCAAACAATCTAGAAGATCCTTCTGCCTCCTCTTAGAACATCAGACCAGACTTGTAGAGACGATATAGACTATCAGTGCAAAAAATTAAATTACAGACCATGAATCCATCATGGTCCAACAATATGAGGGAATATCCACATCAATGAAATAGGCTCATTGAAATATTAATTTTATTTGCCTATAACATAGTAGCAATATGGATAATTTCATTCAATTCATGACTCATTTTCTTCTTTTAAAATTGATAGTTTTTTTTAAAAGATTATATTATAACTCATCACCTGAGAGTAAAACCCTGAACTCCATAGAACTGCCTCCATTGCATTATTATTGAAGGTGCTGACATACGGAATGATTTCTTTTTAATCCATTTACAAATGGGTATCAGTCAAATATGTTTATGAAGAGAAACTTAATCTAGTTCTCTTTCAGCAGAATTTCTATAAGAGTTAGACTAAGACTACTAAGAAAGGTAAGACTAAGACTATCTTATATCATCATGTTTAATGATACATTTCAGACAAAGATTGCTTGTGCTCATAACCCCTTTATAAATTTTTACCATGTTTATAATCTAGAAGAGTAAGTTAAAAGAAAAATAAAACGAGAAGTCTTTTAATGTTAATATTATCGTGAACATCATAACTAATTGCTATTTTTATAAGTTTCACAAGCTAAGGTTTATCAAAAGAAAAATAGATGTTATAGCTGAGGAAGTTAGATTTTTTTTCAGGAATCTGAGAAAGCACTTGTGTCAATTCTTTATGCTAGACCTGCTTTGGAGGTGATAAAATATTAATACTACATGTCTTGTATTGAATCAAAGATTTCTCCATTTGCTAGAGAGGGTTTTCTTTATCAAAAAGAGAAAGAGTTTACTGGAATGCTGGAGAGTGCTCCCAGTTCCCTTTATCAAAAGATGATCTCAAATATGGACTTCAGAAATGAAAGAGAGAGGAGAAGTGTCAAAAATAAAGTTGAAGCTGGAATCTGGCCCTGGTAAAGATGGAGTCCTAAGGGAAGGTCTAGCCTTAGGATGATTGTAATTCAGTATTTCTCAAAGGGAAGGGACACAGAGAAGGTCACAGTCTTCCAAAGAGACCAATCTCAGGAAGAATAAAGAAATCCCAACTACTTGATAAAAATTCTTGGTACTGTTTTTGTTGTTGCCGTTCTTTCACAACTTGCTATAATTTCTCCTCCTAGTCACAGCATCTCATTTTCTGCCTCATTTTTGTCCTTATCAACTTTAAGTCCATGGATTTACCTTTTTTCCTTATGAGTCTATCTACTTCTAGGAAGAAAAGAAGGGAGGGAGAGAAAGAGGGATAAAGGACAGGATGAAAGAAGGAATGAGGGAAGGGGAGAGAGAAAGAGGAAGGGAAGGATCTCAGATAGAAGGGAGGAAGGAAGGAAAGAAAGAAGGAAGGAAGGAATTATGAAATTATTTTTCTACATCTACTGTCAGAAGGCTTCCTCATAGGAAGAGAGAGGAACACTGGATAGATTACACAGAAGCACAGGTTGCTTACCAGAAATACTGAATGCAAAGCAAAGGTTTGGGGATGAAATTAAGACTTGAAGAGGAAATAGACCTGGATTTAGAATGAGTGGATCTGAGTTGTCTGGTCTGAACCATCTATTAGTTTTGTGACCTTAATCAAGAAATTGTTTAATAAACTCCAGAGACCCTCAGTTATCTTTAGGATCAAATATAAAATCCTCTGTTTGGCATATGAAACTTTTTATAACCTAGACTCCTCCTCCCGCTTTTCCAGTCGTATGTTTTATTTCCCACCACATACAACAATACAGTGACACAGAATTAAGACACTGGAACCAGATGTTCTCTCTCTGGCTCTGGACATTTTCTCTGCCTGTCCCTTATGGCTGACATATTTTCCCTCTTTATTTATGCCTCCTTTCTCTGATTTACCTTAAATCTAGCTAAAATCCTATCATTTACTGTTAGGATTACTAGGTGAGAAGGCTTTCCTTATTCATTTTCTAGTGCCATCCCTCTGTTAATTGTTTTCTATTTATCCTAGACATAGCTTGTTTATATATTGTTATTTGTCTTCTTCAGATTGTTTGTTGTTGTTTTTTACTGAGGTAGTTGGGGTTAAGTGACTTGCCCAGGGTCACACAGTCAAGAAGTGTTGAGTGTCTGAGGGCAGATTTGAACTCAGGTCCTCTTGACTTCAGGATTGGTGTTCTATCCACTGAGCCACCTAGCTGCCCTATCCTCATTAGATTATAAGCTCCTTGAGATCAAGGACTATCTTTTGCCTATTTTTGTATCACCAGTTCTTTGCACAGTTGGCTAATACATAGTAGGCACTAAATAAATGTTTATTGATTGATTGATTTACAATTTGGAGCCTTATTTTAAATGATATATTTTTTAAAAGTGGTTACAAAACAACTTATAGTGTTTCACATATTTATATTAGTAAACATAACATTTATTCTCCCAGGAATCTAAAGAACTGAAACAGCAATAGCTATGCTATTGAACTATGCAAATAAAATAAGGGATGTCTGGATTAAAGTGGTTTTATTTGGCCTCTTAGACTGAAGTTAAAGCAAATATCAAGGTTTGCATTTTCTAGCAAATTGGTACTCAGGAAAATGATACAGTCCTGATCTTTATTGCTATTCAACAGAGTAAGCAGGGTAATGAAGCTATATATACACATATACAGTGGCAATATTATACATAATATTTCCACATATAAGAAAATCATCCTGAGGGTGATGGAGATACTTGGGAAAGGGAATAGATTCAAACTTGGGAAGAGGTGACAAAAGTATTTATCCTAATAATTGGCATGGTTGAGAACAGGTAATGTGTGCCAGGTGTTAAATGGACCTTTCCTAATCAGATTCAGAGTAGAAAAGTTATCTTATCAATACAAGACCTGAATAAAAGTTTGTGCAGTAAGCCAAAAGTTCATCACATGAAAAGCTACAGCTTATCCATCTGACCCAGAGTTAATGATGGAAAAAAGCTGTCTGTCTTGCCTCTATTTTTCTATTATATTAAGACCACATAGCCCAAGTGACTCCATATTGGAGTTCTATCATTATAAATGTATTAAACAATACTCATAATATCAAATATATAAAGTTATGAGTTTCACAAGTAATTAACTCTTAATTAACTCTAATGCAGGGATAATTCAGATAATTATATTGAAATAGTCTGGAATTCTCTAAAAAATTTTTTTTGATGTAGAGTATTGTATGTGGTTTTTGGTTGTTTAATTTTTTCTCCTTTGAAAATTGCCCGTTCATGTTAGGATTACTAAGTGAGAACTCGGGTTGTTGGATTTATGTTTCAAGGTCATGACTGTCCTATGTTCTAAATCAAAAGAAAGGGGGAGATGTTAGGATTACTAAGTGAGAACTCGGGTTGTCTGGATAGTGACAAGGTGAGAATTCAGGTTGGACAATTACAAGGTGAGAACTCAGGTTGACTTGATAGAAGGAGCAAGCCCATTGGCTGAAGTGGTTCTTCCCAGAAGCCCTTGCATTATCCCACGCCCATTCTCTGGGAGGATAAAGAGGACAGCACTCCAGGAAGAGAAGAAGACTCTGAATTGCATCAGGCTTGACGGGGCTCTCTGCAGGAAGGGATCTGCTGTGTCTTCTACTCAAATCTCTCCGACAGATTCTTCTTCCTGTAACGAACCATTGTCTCCAGGCAGTTGCTGTTAACTTTTGTCCAGAGAAGTGACTTCCCTTCCTGCAGAGAGCCCCGTCAAGCCAGATGTAGTGCAGAGTCCCCTTCTTGAATCCTGGCTCTGAATCTCCTCCAGCTCTTATCCTTCTCCAGGCCGATCTGCTCTCTGCGCCCAGTGCTGTCTCTTTTATCCTCCCAGAGAATGGGTGTGGGATAATGCAAGGGCTTCTGGGAAGAACCACCCCAGCCAATGAGCTTGCCCCCTCTATCAAGTCAACCTGAGTTCTCACCTTGTAATTGTCCAGAAAACCTGAATTCTCACCTTGTCACTATCCAGACAACCTCAGTTCTCACTTAGTAATCCTAACACGTTCATATCCTTTGGTTTTATCTGTTTTGAAATGTCTATTAGTTGTATGCATTTGAATTGGTACTAAATATATTTTGCATTAAAACTTTATCAGATTAAATTTATAAATTTATTGTATATATTCCCCAGTTACTTCCTTTATCCTTTCTAATTTTAGCTGCATTGGTTTAATATGTGTGCGTGTGTATATGTGCATATATGTGTATGTATGTGTGTGTATGTACATGTATCTTTGTGTATATGTATTATATCGACTTGGAGGTTATGATGGTGTATGTTGTGAAATGTGGTTGTAAACTAAATTCTTGCCAGACTTCTTTTTTCTTTTCAGTTTTTCCAGCAATTTTTGTCAAACTACATTTGCTTGGTTCTAATCTATTCCACTGATGGACATCTTTTCTTTCCCTTCCTTTCCCAAATAAAGTACCAATTCGTTTAAAATGATTATTGATTTGTAACACAGCTTGATATTTGGTACTTTTGGACTTTCTTCCTCTTTATTTTTTTACATTATCACCTTGGAGGTTCTTGACCTTTTTTTTTTTTTTTTGGTATTGTTGTTCTACATACTTGGAATATATTTTGTTGTAATTATTAGACAATATTACAGTCAACCACTTCCTTTTACATTTCAAATATTCAGATGTATGTATTACTCCTGAGAGACACTTTTTGAAAAAGCTATGATTGTCTAGAAACCACTGTTAGTCCCTAATGGTGCAGTTCAATGACACAGTGGAGAGAATGCTGGACTAGTAGTTAGGAAGATTCACCTCGAGATAAAGACATGAAAGTAGATGGGATCACTAAGGGAGAAAATTAATAGGAAGAGAGTTGAAAGCATCCTTACGGAATGCCTAAATCCGTTGTTCATATGCCTGAGTGTGATGAAAATGGATGTTTAATATAAAATGGAGCAATACTAAAGCCAGTTTATATTTAATAGGTCATCCTTTAATGGATTATTTAAAAAAAAGAATCTAATCTTGAATCATGAGCAGCAGAACTGTGTTATAAATAAACTGACAGTCAACCTCATTTAATAACAGCTTATTAAAAATGGAGAGAACTTAAAATCTATATTGATGATAAGTTAGGAATAAAGACCCTTTAAGCTTGGTGATAGAAATAAGTTAATCTTACATTTTCTTCCTTTGTAAGACTGGAAATAGATACTCACTTCTAAGGTAGAGGGTTTTCTTAATTCAACATGAATCCTTATGATGTATAGGTTTATTTGTTGTAGAGATTACCAAATTATAAGTTGTACACTGAGCCATTTATACATTATTGATTTGAAAAAACTTTGTGGTATTAGTGTTTTGTTGAAATAGGATTTTGCTTATATTTATGTTTTCTCCGGAAGAAAACATCTTCTTCTTTATGGAACAGAGAAGAAACGTGTAGTTTCTATAAGATCTAATCCCATTTAGTATATTAGGACTTTTTTCGCTTGGATCTCTAAGAGAGAGACTATATTGGGCTATTAGATTCTGTTTTAAAAGTGCCTAAAATAGTAAGAAGTCAATTAGTAACAATAACTTGTTTTTATGTAGTGCTTTATTACTTGCAAAGTACTTTACACATTATCTCATTTAATCCTTCCAACAAACTGGTGACATAGGTGGTATATTATACACATTTTATTCATGAGGAAACTGAGACTAAAAGAAGTTAAATGATTTGCTGAAGCTCACATAGTTAGTAATTATATGAAATAGGTTTTGAATTCAGGTCTTCCTGGTTGCTTCTGTTAATTACAACCCGTATGGGGTGATAATATTAGCTCAATTGATTCCCACAACAACTCTGAGAAGTAGGTACTATTTTTATTATCATTTTATACTTGAGGAAACTGAAGCAGATAGAAATTAAGTGGCTTGCCCAAAGTCACATAGCTAGAAATCTTTGAGGTTGAATTATACCCCAGTTCTTCCTGACCTCAGGACCAGAATTCTATCCACTGAGCCACCAATTGTCTCATGTATCTGAGAATAAAATATGAATTTTTGATTCAAGGCTGAGTTGGGGAGATTTGTGTATATGTATGCATTTGCATATGTATATAAATATATATACAAAGAAAGCTAAGAATAAAAGGTACCCTTTTATTTTGTACAAAGTGAATAATAAAGTCAATAAGTGCAATAAGGCATATTACTAAAGTCAAAATTTTGGTGCTCTGTAAAGGTCTATTACAAGAAACAGTGTATTAGGGTTTGAGATGGGATTCTTGGGGGTCTCTAGCATGGTTTTCATATTGTATAATAATGGGGTCTCAAATTTGCTATAAAAAGAACTAGTATCAAGCTCTGCCTTTTCCACTGAATACCCAACTGTTTTTGAATGTTATACTCTCTCTGAGCCTCAGCTTCCACCTTAAAAGGAGGCAATAATAATATGTAAAAATGAGAGAATAGGTTTAGATGACTTCTAAAGTTCCTTTCTTTTGTAAGTCTTTGAGTGTCATGACATTCTGCCATAATTAAATTTTGCAAAAATTTTAAAAAGGAAGGAAAATTAGTAATGGCAAAAGTTTTATGCTACAAGTAGTGATTTTATTCAGGTTATGTTTTACATTAGCTTGAATCTACCTTAAAATTATAATGGACCCTGATTTTACCCCTTAAGGTTATTAACTCTTATAATTACATTAAAGTTTAATCAAGAAGGTAACTCAAAAATACAGAATATAAATGGAGAGAATTCTTCTGAGTAAGTAAGGTGCCCTGGTTTAAGAACTCAGTAGGCACCTGAATATATATGTTAAAAAGAGAGGAAATATAAAAGAACATTTCTTCTAATCGAATTATTACTAATAATAATAGAATTGCTATTAGTAAAGCATCTCCAGTTGTCATGTTCTTCACATGGCATTTCATGTAGAATGTGAAATGTTCTCTCTGGTTGAAAGAACAGGACCTTGCACTTAAATCTAAGTCTCCTCCTAGTACAAGTCCCAGGTCTCCTACTTATCAGCTGCATAACAATGGCTTCATCACAGCAGCTCTTTGATACTTCACTATAAGAAGCTATGATATGAACAGATACTATGAAACTGTTCTATAAGCAACTCTATGATACTAAGTAGTTAGATGGTGCAGTAAAGTGCCAGGTCTGCATTCAGAAAGACTCATCTGTCTGAGTTCTCAGTGGTTTACTAGCTATATGATCCTTGTTTGCCTCAGTTTCCTTATTTATAAAATGAGCTGAAGAAAAAACACTCCAGTATCTTTGCCAAGAAAATCCCAAATGAGGTTTTAAAGAGTCAGACAAGACTGAAAAATGACTGAACCATAACTTTATGGTATAATGTAGCTCTCATTTTGGAAAATTTGGGTTCAAAGCTTATCCCTGCCATATACTCACTATGTGACCCTAAAAAAAACACTTAAACTCTTAGTGCCACCAGGTATTTTGCTGAATGATAGCTACAAAAGGATTTCTCTCATTGAAATTTCCTTTAGGGCCACCCTTCCACTCTGAAAAAAAAAAAGCGCATATAGAGATGACTTGTTTCCCCAAAAGTATATATGTAAATACATTTGTGGTTAAAATTCCCACCTAAAGAAATGCCTACTAGTGCACCATTTTTATGTTTCTTTTGACATTTCTCTACTGTTTTAAATGAATGAATGAAAAAAAAAAACAACCACTGTACTAATCACTATGGAAAATGCAAAAATGAGACAGGGCCTGATTTTAAATAGCTTGTATTCTAACAGGACAAAACATATAACAATAGTGGCCAGAAAAGGAAATATTTGGTGACAATCAAGGATGATGAGTTGGCCACTTGATGTGCTCTTCCCAAGAACTGTGGTAGTGGCGTGGTAGAAGGGTGTATATTTTTGAGATGAGGGGTTCAACTTGGTCTACAAAATTTGGATAGATAGCTGAATGGGAAATTAACTTTGATCTGATGTGGTGATCTGAGCCAAGTAGATAAAGCAGAGTAATCGAGTTAACACACACTAACTCACTAGTCAAGAAAGTTCTGCCCTGCAAAAGAGTTCCAATACTAAGTAATTTGCACATGTACATACACATAGTATACTTACACACATATATACACATATAAACACATGCTATTTAAAATATTTTGTGGATTGCTTTTCTTTGACAAGTGTTGATTCCACATTTATAAATGTATACAACATCATTTAAATATAAGCTTCAACAAATGCCGAAAACTATCTATAAATATATTTTGAAAATAAGAAGATTTAAAAGAATAATCTTTCTCTATGAATTTTTGTTGAATATATTGTCTTTAGTATTGCATTTCTGACACTTCATTGATTTCCATTGCTTCTATTCCATCATATTTATGTAATTCTCTAATATTAACAAATAGAATTCTTGAAGGAAAGTATGTACTATACTACATATATATATATATATGTATATATATATACATATATATATATATATATATATACATATATATATATATATATATATATATATATATATATATATATATATATATATATATATATATATATATATATATATATATATATATATATATATATATATATATATGAGAGAGTTATCATTTGCACTTTATTTCTGCTGTCTGGTTGTTTCCAGCAAAACCAAGAGCTCAGTTTTGATTTTCCTTACTCTCAAATTTCTTGTTCATCAAATAAAATATTGGATTAGATGATTTCTAAATTCTATGATCCTGTTACCATTTTGAAATTTCTAAATGGTCTTATTAAGTCAGTTGCTTAGAGAGTGGAAAAATGGATATCAAATGATCTAAGTCATACCTCTACCCTGAATTCAAGACAACAATAAAAAAGAAATTAGTTAAACATAGTAGGAATTTAAATGTCATAATATTCACTAAAATAATGACAGTGAGCTTGGAAGAAGTGCCTTGTAAGCATTCTTTACTTAAGTAGATGTGAAATATTTTAATTTATTTAATTGAATGTTAACTATTCCCATGCAACTCTTTAATTATGTTTCACTTTCCATGACCACTTCATATCACAACATTATTAGCAAAAAGTGTTGATGAAATAAAACATACAGTAGCCCTACCCTCTAAAAACTCAGTGATGTGAAGAGGAAGTGGTTCTACCATAATTGCTTCCCATTTTATTCTTCATATGCTATTAACACTAAATGATAGTAATACTTGTAGAGGATATAGGTTTGTTTTCATAGAGAAAGATTATTCTTTTAAAGCTTCTTATTTTCAAAATATATTTATAGATAGTTTTTGGCATTTACCCTTGCAAAACCTTATGTTCCAAATTTTTTCTCCCTCCTTCCCACCCCCTGTAACCCTATATATGTTAAACATTTGCAGTTCTTCTATACATATTTCTATAATTATCATGCTGCACAAGAAAATTCAGATCAAAAATGAAAAGAATGAGAAAGAAAACAAAAAAGCAAGCAAACAACAAAAAAGTGGAAATTCTATGTTGTGATCCACACTTAGTCTCCACAGTCCTCTTTCTGGGTGCAGATGGCTCTCTCCATCACAAGTACATTGGAACTGACCTGAATCTCCTCCCTGTTGAAAAGAGTCATATTCATCAGAATTGATCATTGTACAATCCAGCTATTGTAGTTTACAATGTTCTCCTAGTTCTGCTCACTTTGTTCAGCATCAGTTCATGTAAGTCTCAGCAGTACTTTCTGAAATCATTCTGCTAATTTGAAAAAGATTATTATGTTCTTGTCAAGGCACACATATGTAATCATACCATTGAGGAGGCTGAGATTTGTGGACTCCTTGAGTTAAGGAGTTCTGAGCTATAGTACCCTAAGTCAATCATCTGTGTCAATACTAAATAAAGTATCATTATGTTTTGAGATCTTGGAATTGGAGGGATTAACAGTTTGCTTAAATAGAATCTAAGTCATAAATGGAACAGGGCAAAGTTCTCATTACAATGAGTAGTGAAATTGGGCCCACATGTGGATACTGCATTACTTTACTGGGAGAGGTAGGGAGGCCTAGTGTAAAAAAAAAAAAAACAAAAAACAAAAAACAACTATCTGTCTGTCTGAATGCCTAATGCCTGTCTAGTTACATAGCCATATTGTGTGATATATGTGTGTGTATGTATATATATATGTATATATATATACATATAACATGTATGTATGTTTCTCCTTTCAGGAATACTATACAGCCTAAAGCCTTTAGATCCTTGAAGTCTAGAAGCAATTTAAAGGAATATCATCATTTTACTATTTTTGAGGACAAAATGTATAGTCTATGACTGGAAATCAAAAGAAGTAATGGAAAATCCATATTCTTCATTTGAAATATAATATCAAAATCATTCAAATAAGCAATTCAGCATCTTGAGTGGGATAACTTTAGTGAAGGGCATGAAAGAGAATCACATCAAATATATAGGTTTGTTTTGATTATGATTTACATCTTTGGAGAATGTACCCATAGCTATATGGTCAAGGTTGTTCTAGAGTATTAGGATCCACAATAATATAACTTAAGCAAATGTCTCTTGCCTCTTCCAGTCTTACACTTTGTCTTTTGGCATGAGAGAGTTCCTCTAGAATAGGACTCCTTAAAATTTCCCCATTTATTAACCCATTTTCTTGCATGTAAATATAGACATATATACACAGCTACATGTTTATATACACATATGTGTATGTATCAACACATATTTATATATTCTCTTTTATTATAATGTAAGTTCTTTGAGAGTTGAAACTATTCATAATTTTTCTTTGTATCCCTAGAACTTGGCATAGTAGTTAGGCAATGAATGCTTGATGGTTGAATGCTGTAGTGGATAGAGTGCTAGAGTTAGAATTAAATAGGGTAAATATGTGAATGGTTCCTGGACAAATCAATTACTTTCTATCAGCTTCAATCAATTCCTTAGGACTGCTCTAATAAATCTTAGGTCTTAGGCAATCTCTCATAATCCTTCTTTCACCCCCTTCCTTAATACAGAGTGATAAAATCACCTTTTCTTTGTCTACTTATGCTCTACTCATACTTGTGCTCCTCTCATTCGGGGTCACCCAGAAGGCTTTTCAGTTTAATGTTTACATGACACAATTCACCCAACGCTTCCCCTTTATGTTCTAGAGTTTAATCAGTTGGAGCCTACACGTGTGTGTTAGCACAAAGTACGGATGCATAATAGATGTGGTATGACTTTCATCTAAGATATGTTAATACCTATGATTAAACTAACTGACAGAACATTAGCATGGAACTTGGGCTTTTTCCAGCCCTTCATTGAAGCTGTCTTTCTGCTTTTGAGTACAATAGAAATTGGCTTCATTGGTACCGAAGTAGAAAATAACTGATCCATAAATTTTTCAGCAGCTTATAAACACAAAGGGTTTGTGAAAATAAAAATAACATATTTAGCAAGTTCAAGGTTGGTTTCAGGTGAGCAGACTCAAACTCAGCAATAAGCCTGAGTATCACAGGCAGGGTTCCCTTCCCAGGCATTACAATTGGACTGGTTCAAATACTTTTGAAAAGAAAAATGAAAATCACAGTACAAAGGAAAAAAGAATCAATAAACAATTGGAGGGAGAAAGCTATTTTCCTTTGGTAGAATAATGTTAAAATATGTTGGATCAAAGAGAGGTAAAAAAGGCTTTCAATTTACTTCTTTTCTTTGCATGGGTTTTTTTTTTTAACCAAGAGGTACCTGTGATTTGATTCACTTAGACCTGTTTATACTGACAGGAAATGATACCAGTAAATTCCAATATTCCACAAGAGTTCTGATCTCATAGACATGATTATTTCCTCTAAAAAATATAGAGTGGACATAGCCTTTCCATCCAATGCTGCTTTTGTCCATATTCACATGCAAATTTGCCAGAGATATTTCAACCAGTGTTTTGGGAGACTTTTTTGTATTCTTGTGATTTCACATGAAAACCAATGGGGCCAAAAACCTGTCTATTGGCTGAGCTACCTTTTTTTCAGTTATATGTTAATTCAATATTGGAAAAAATAGTCTATATCATAATCCATAGTGCTTAGACTATTATGACCAGCAGTCATATCCTGTGCAATTTTTCAGAGCGTTATAGTTTCAGCACGATGTAACTCAGGAGTAGCTTAGTGCTCTATTTAAGGAATTTAATGATCTATAGCAGATTTTTAGGTACTTCTTCTTCAAGTTCCACACAGGAAGCATATGTTTAATTGAGGTATGTAAAACTTAGGTGACCCCATTTGCTCTCACAGGGGACTGAGTAAGCCTTGCTGACTTACCGTAAAAAATTAACCCAGAGCATTTTGTGAGTTCTCTTGAAATAGTAATAACTGATTAGCCCATCAATCTCTTTTATTTTTCTTGAATCATGAATAAAATGTCGAATGCCATGTCATCATGAAATGATAATTCTCCAAGGGTATAACGTACTTCCCCTTGCTGTGGAATGGAACTTGATTAGCTATCATTTTGATTAAAGTGATTTTTCATAGTTCCTGGCAAACATGGTAAAAATTACAAATATAAGTGATTAGGTAATGCCATTGGGGTTTTAAGTCTTTTGGAAAGTGAATTATAAGGAGCCAAATACAATTATTTTAAATGTTTGTGAAACAGAATTTTAAAAATCACTTTAAGCTTTCTACTGTAGTAATCTTTCTCCACTCTCTGCATGTATGTGCTTCTCCTCTCCTTCTTTTCCTGTTGCAGGCCTTCATTTATAAATGCTCCATTATTGTCAGAGAGAAGAAAATCTTTTAATCTATGATTCTAACTCAAATTTAAAAAGAGGACAAAAATAACAACCCCAAAGTAACTAATAATGAACCCATGCTCCCCTTTGGAACAGCAGGTTGAGTGAAAATTTTATAGCATAAAATTAGTGAAGTAGGTTTTTCTTTTACTTGATTTGAGGTAAAATGTTTATTCAGATTTCTAAAATTACTTGAATTCTGTAAAGATATATGGTCATGGGAACCAAAACAAAACTATATTTTGAATAGGATCTGTGAGAAGAGTTTAATATGGATTTATACAATATGATTTAGGCTAAATAAGCAATATGGAATCAATAGAGACATGGTCTCAGAGGCAGAAAGAGCTGAGTTGTATTCTGCATTTGAACAAATTACTCAACTCCTCACTGCCCCCAAACAACTTTCTAAGACCAAGAATCAGATCAAGTCCAAGTCTGCTTTGATAGACTATTTCCTTCCTTATGATTACTCAATGATTATAAATCAAAGCTTTGCCCTGTGAGTTTAGTTAAATTTCCCACCCTATTCATCTTGCCCCTCTTCCCTTCACAATGTAAATAGGACTACATCAAGAATTTTACACTAAAGGAACATCGAAAATATCAGTGGTGCAGAACAATATCACTTACTATCTGAGTTACTTGTGATTGATAGCTCAGGCAGTCAATGATAATATGTAGTTGTGCTTCAGGTTTTAGTAAGGTCCTTGTACCAATCCCACCCTCCAATTTCACAAAATTCCAAGTGATAACCTTGCAAAGATATAAAATGTCCCCTGCTCAACTTGAGTTACACTGAAGTAGCTATAATTATTAGGAAATCAATGGCTATGAGTATGTTGGTATCATTGGAGCAACATGTACATATTATGTGTGTGTGTATAATATACATGTATAATACACATAATTTGTGTATATGTGTGTATATATAAATATTCTCCATATTTTCATATTCATCATGTTTCTCAAGAAAAATTAGATGAAGAGGGGAAAAATTAAAACATGAGAGAGCAAACAAATAACAACAACAACAAAAGGGGAAAATACTATACTTTGATCCACATTTAGTCTTCATAGTTCTCTCTGGATGACTCTTTCCAACACAAGTCTATTGGAATTGTCTTGAATCATATCTTTATTGAAAAGAGCCAAGTTCAAATTGAGTGGATGCCCATCAGTTGGAGAATGGCTGAATAAATTGTGGTATATGAATGTTATAGAATATTATTGTTCTGTAAGAAATGACCAGCAAGATGATTTCAGAAAGGCCTGGTTTATATATGAACTTAATGCTGAGCAAAATGAGCAGGACCAGGAAATCATTATATATTTCAACAGCAATACTATATGATGATCAATTTTGATGGACATGGCTCTCTTCAACAATGAGATGAACCAAATCAGTTCCATTTGTTCAATAATGAAGAGAACCACCTACACCCAATGTAGCTATGGGAAATGAGTGTGAACCACTATAGAGCATTTCTAATACCTCTGTTTTTGTCTGCTTGCAGGTTAATTTTACCTTATTTCAAAGTTCAATTCTTCTTGTGCATCAAAATAACTGCATGAATATGTATACGAATATTGTATTTAACATATACTTTCAGATATTTAACATGTATTAGTCTACCTGCCATCTTGAGAAAGGGGCTGGGGGAAGGAGGGGAAAAGTTGGAACAGAAGGTTTTGCAAGGGTGAATGCTGAAAAATTACCTATGCATATATCTTGTAAATAAAAAGCTATAATAAATAAAAGAGCCAAGTTCATTTCAATTGATCATCACATAATCTTATTGTTGCAGTGTACAATGTTCTCTTGGTTCTACTTATTTCATTTATCATCAGTCCATGTAAGATTGTTAAGGCTTTCCTGAAATAGTCCTGCTCTTCATTTCTTATAGAACAATAACATCCCATTACATTCATGTACAATAACTTATCAGCTATTCCCCAACTGAAAGATATTTACTAAGTTTCCAGTTTTTTGTCACTAGAAAAAGGACTGCTACAAACATTTTTGTACATGTGGATTCTTTTTCCTTTTTGATGATCTCTTTGAGACACAAAGATACTGCTCTATCAAAGGGTATGCATATTTTGATAGACCTTTGAACATAATTCCAAATTGCTCTCCAGAATGGTTGGATCAGTTCACACCTCTACCAACAATGTATGAGTGTTTCAGTTTTCCCATAATTCCTCGAACATTTATCATTATTTTTTCCTGTCATCTTAGCCAATATGTGAGGTGTGAAATGTACTTGAGAGTTGTTTTATTTTACATAACTCTAAAAATAGTGATTTAGAGCATTTTTTCGTATGACTAGAAATGGTTTTAATTTCTTTGTCTGAAAATTGTCTCTTCATATCTTTTGAGCAGTCATTATTTGGGTAGAATGTAATCTTCTTGTTATTCCTTTCTTTGCATCTTCAGGGCCTCACAGTATCTGACACATAACTGTTATTGTTATGTGATCCTTGTTAACTTGTCTTGATTTCATTTCTATTGTTGGAAGGGTTATAGGAAAGCAGGACCTTAAGAGAATGGAAGATGCCAACATTTTGATGAGAGTAAGAAGCCCCAGAAAATGTGGAAATAGTAACTAGGATTAATAAAAAGCCCTAGAGACATCAAGGGATATATACATATATATATATATATATATGTATGTATATATATATATAGACATAGATATATAGCTATATATCTGTATATCTACATACATTGACACACACACCCCCTTCACACCCTGACACAGAAACTATTTAGGAGTACAGAAGAAAGGAAAGGGAAATTTAGGGATAGAAAATCCCATGAATTGTTTGACGCAATTTTTGTTTAACTTTTTTTGGGTTAATTCATAAGGGAAGAAACAGTTCTGAGGAGAAGGGAATATATACAAGGTGATTTTAGTAAAAAATAAATATATCATTCATAGATAATTTTAAGACAAGAGAATGAAGTGTTCCATAGGACAACTTTTGACACTTCAAAGTTCTATCTGGGATATATGCTACTTCATGTTACTATAGATTTCAGGAAAATATCTCAGTGTTGAATATGACTGAGAATGGCATCTGACATGGTTCTTTTGTGAATGTTTTATTGAATAACAAAGATCCTGGAACTTGTATCATTTTTGTTCAACACTACTCTAAGGCAGAATTCAAATTTGGAAGGAAGATGTTAAAATTGTTGGAATAAAGTGACAAAAAGAAATCAACCTTGTCAGCAGTTGAAATTGTGCTCTGTAATCCAATACTATTTGGGAATAAGGGCATGGTTTGGTAAAGAAAAGAAGATGAGGCTTGTGGAAAATTTGGAATTGTCAGTTGTTCCTATAGTATTTTGAAAGATATATAATCTAAAATTAATTAGAGAGGTGGCACTGATGAAGAATCAGTCCCATATAAACTAGGGTTACATGTATATGTACACATATCTATATTTATCTAGAAATATAGCACAGGGAAAATATGATTATTTTTAGTGCTTTCTTTTGACATTTTGATTTTGAACAGAATAGTTCTGAATCCAGTAATGTTTGTTTATTTTTATTTTTCCTTTATTGTAGCCATAGAAGTCAAGTGTTTAAAAGAAATTTCTCTGTAGCAAAAAGTATATTATAAGCAGGCATAATGTACCAAATATACTGGTCTTATTATTAAGAGAAGAATGGGAATAAATCCTGACAGTCCTTTTCTGGTTCTGATGAGTGGACAAGTCACAAAATCAATCTCAATTTGAATTTCCTCATCTGTGAAATGACAATAATAATTCTTTTTAGTACCTTCTATTTTAGAGGATAGTTGTCAGGATCATATGAGATAATGAATATAAAACACAACATAAATGTCAGCTATTATTATAACATAATTTTTGGTTTGTCAATATTTTCATTGGATTATAAATATTAGTTGACAGAAGAAACACAATATTAAAAATATGGTTAAAATGGTTTTGTATAATAAAAAAAATTATTAGAATTCTTACTGAAATTTGGTACAGAGAAATTTCTTTTAAATACTTGACTTCCATGACAACAATAAAGGAAGAAGAAAAAGAAATGAGTACCACCCCCTGTTGTCTTTTATTTAATGATTATTTAATGGATTTGAAATGTGAGATCAACTTTCTCAGACATGCTGTTGAGACTTTTTCTTGTTGTAATGTGGACAAGAAACCTCAGAGACCAAAATAAAATAAACCAAGAAGAGGAAAAATATGGAGTCATAGAATGGTATATCTATGAATTATGAAAGTTTCACTGTAGGGCAGCTTCTGGCTTTTTAGTCTTATTTTGACACTCTTATTGATCAAAAGTTGTTTGTTCAAAGAGGTCCTGATTGCTACCAACTTTGGTGTGTTAAGTGGAAATTCCAGGGTAAAGGAATGAAAATCAATCACATAATTTGAGCCTGGGGGGAAAACGTTTGCCCATTTGCAAGCAGTAGTAACCAGACCCTTCCTGTGCAAATAGACATATGTCTCTTCCTAAAATACAAATTAAATCCTCTCTAGTCTGGGCAGAATATGGAAACCTGTGGATGCACAGCAGGTCCCTCTGTTGTTGCAGATTTTGTTGTTAAAGAGAATGACAACAGAGATCTGAAATAACAACAAAACCCCCTGATATTTATGAAAATTCTTTGATTTTTATATACATGATTTCATTTGAGCTTCATAAGATCATAAAGCCAGAGCTGTAAGGGACCTCAGAAGTCATCTAGTGCAACATTCTTATATAGGCACACCCAACATAATTCAAAGTCTTCCCATTTGCCTTTCA
This sequence comes from Sminthopsis crassicaudata, assembly GCF_048593235.1. NCBI lineage: Eukaryota > Metazoa > Chordata > Mammalia > Dasyuromorphia > Dasyuridae > Sminthopsis > Sminthopsis crassicaudata. The sequence goes on from NC_133621.1 coordinate 116,476,582, forward strand.
CTTGTACCTTCATCTAAGTGTCCTCTTCTATAACACATTTATAAACACCTCGAGAGCTTACTCATTTTTTTTTCTATTTGTTTGCCCAGCTCTAACCCTACTACTTGGTATTTGGTGTGTGCTTAAGAAATAAGTTTTATTTTCATTGATTATAGATGTTCAAACTGAAGCTAAGGGAGTTAGTGAATTTCTCAAGGTCTTATAGTTAATAACAGAAGTAAGATTTAAATCTAGGTCCTCTAGCTCCAGGATCTTCCAAATATTCTATACTATCTCACATCAACCTTATTATTCTTTTCATTTTATGGATAAGGAAATTAAGGCCCAGAAAGTTTAAGCAATTTTGCCCAAGGTCACATTGCTGAGTAAATGTTAGGGACAGAATTTGAGTACCAGGGTTCCTGATTCCAATTCCAATATTCTATCCATATGTTCTGTTATCTCTCTTAGATGAATAAACCTGAGCCAGAATTTTCTTCATACATTTTTCCCCAAGAGGTTGCGCAGATAGATGTTATAATGGATAAAGTACTGAGCTTACATATAGGAAGAGTTAGGTTCAAATTTGTCCTCAGAAACATATTAGCTGTGTAACTTTGAGAAGTCATTTAACCCGTTTGCCTCATTTTTCTTATTTCTAAAATGGAGATAAATAACACTTGACTCCATTGTTGGGAGAATCAAGTGAGTTAATACTTGCAAAGTGCTTAGTACAATGTCTGTTTAATAAACATTTCTTCTTCCCTTCTTCCTTCTTTCCTTTCTTCCTTTCTTCCCTCTCTCCCTCCCTCTCTCCTTCCTTCCTTCCTTCTTTCTATTCATCCTGGAATGAGAAATAAATCTGAAGACTAAGCCTTTAGATAATTCATTGCAGTCAACCATCAGTTGTTGATATTTAAAGTGTATAACTTCTGTGGGAAATGGACTGGAAAACATCTGGAGTCTCCTTCTAGGCCCTTTGCAACCAGACTGATTACAACACTTTTTTTTCAATTCAATCATTTCAATTTTATTTAAAGGTAGATTGACACTTGCTGACATACAGGGTGCCACTTTGTAATGTGCTTCTCAAAGGCGTTGCCTAATCTAACCTAGTTACTGCTGCTTTGGCTACATTCTGACTTCTTTTCAAGACCCTCCTTTGCCAATAAAAGTAGAGGAACCAAGTGATAAAAAATGTCAACTTAATAGTTGAGTACCTACTATGTGCCAGGCTCTGTAAAATTAAAAAAAAAAAGTAAACAAAAACAAATTGTACCTTCTCTGAAGACTCATTCATAGTTCAATGGGGGAGATAACAAAGAATATGAACAAGGGGCTGAATCAGCACTTAGAGCATGGTCAGATATCAAAGATGTCAATGTCATCAATTGCATCCTGAGCTATTGCCAGTTGTTTTGATTTTTAATCTTGCCATGGGTCTTCAATGACTCTGAAAGAGAGACTGAGGCTGATGCCTTTGTATAACTCTGCCTGACTTAAATCCAATTCACATGCAAGTTAAGAAATCATTCCATGATATCACTGGTCTTCTTAAAAAGCAGAGGATGAACAACAAATTTACAGACATAAATTATCAGGTACAAATTGAGCCGTTGATATGTGTAACATCTGACATTGTTGACTGTGTTTTCTTCCTGGATACTCTTCCCACACTGGGTTTTCCATATGTTCTCTCTCAGTTCTTCACCACCTGTATGATTCTCTTCACTTTTCCTTGTTGGATCTTCCTTTTCATCCTTCTAATCATGTTTGTCCTCAAGGTTTCATTTCTCTTTTCTCTCTGTGTACTCTTCCTAGATGATTTCATCACTTCTGATGGGTTAAAATACAATTTCTTTGCAGATGATTCCTTCATCTCTATATTTAACTCTAGTCTCTTTATTGACATCTAGACCAATATCATCAACTACCTTTTTGACATTTCAAACTATATGCCCCATAGGGATCTTAACCCAACAGTCCAAACCAGAATTCATTATTAATTTTTGCCTAGGCACTAAGTCTTTTAATTGTTCTTATTACTTTTTAAAACAACCATCTTTTCAGTCACTCACATAAACAGCCATGGTGCCATAGTCAACTCACTCTCACACCAAATATTGAAACGTTTGACAAATATTGTCATTTCTATTTCTACAATACTTTTCTATCTCCAGAAACATTTTATTCATTCTACCTATGCAGCCAACACGGTAGCTTAAGCCCCCAAACCACTCCCTTAGACTATTGTGATAGGCCTTTTAATTAATTTTGTTGCCTTGAGCATCTCTCCTCTTCAATCTATCCTTCACACAGCTATCAAAGTGGTTTTCATAATGTATAGTTTGACTATGTCACTCCTCTATTCAATAATGCCAGTAACTCCATATTATCTTTAAGATATAATAAAAAAATCTTTTTATCATTTAAAATTCTTTAGAACCTAGTGTCTCCTTAGATTTCTAGTTTCATAACAGATATTTCCTCAGATTAACTCTGTAATCAATTCATACTAGAGAGATGTTCTTCATATATGTTAATGTCTCCCATATCTGTACCTTTCCACTGACTGCTTCTCATGCTTGGAATGCTTTTCATGATAGCGTGATAGCATGATGCAGAGAGGAGAACAATGGATAATGAACTGGACTTGGAATTAGGAAGGTATAAGTTCAAATCCTTCCTCAGATACTAATTAAATATGACCCTGGGAACATAAGCTAATTTCTTTGTGCCTCAATTTTCTAATCTGTAAAATGGGGACAATAATAGCATTTAGTTTCTAGAATGGTTATGAGAATAAAATGAGAAAATGTAAATCTCTTTGTAAACCTAAAAGAATTAGATAAATGATCATCATCATCATCATTAACATTCATATCTTACAATTTTTTTTATTTCATTCAAGACATGACTCAAATGTAACCTTAAGCAGGATGTCTTCCTAAGATTCACTACTGTTAGTTTTTTCCCCTTGAATGCTATCTTGTATCTGATCTATGTATATCTTTCATCTGTACATTTTTATCACCCTCTTGGAATGTAAAGTTCCCAAAGACAGGAACAATTTTTTTTTGTATCCCTAAGGGTTATCACTATTTCTGATATATTTTAAAGGTTTAATAGATACTGAATAATTAAATGTGCTGGCTGCTTTTATGCAAAAAAGTATAAAAATATGAGATATGATTTTTGCTCTTGAAGAATTTAAAAGGTACTTGGGAAGATAAACCATATATACATGAAGCAAAAAGAGAACATAAAGAAATCTGGAACCTGGGCCAGATTTTACAGAATAAGCAGTAAATTCTTCAGCAATTAAACTTCACTTTTTTGTTTAAGTTATAGTGGAAAGAAAAAGATGTTAGAGTGGAGATAAGTAGGGATTTAATTTGCTCTTGAAAGATAAATTAACATTCAAAAAGGAAGAGAAACATGGGGGAAACACTGCAGATGATCATATGGTCATTGAAAAACATGAAGGAAGGGATGAAGATAATAGGTATGGAAAAGAGGCTAGGGACTCAGTGGTGAGAAATCCAACCTAATTAAAACAAATAAATCATGGTAAGGAATAGGAGTATAATATATTTGGATAGGCCAAGTAGAATCCGAATATGGAGAGCCTTGGAAACAAAGAAAATGAATTAAAATTTGAAATCTTATCCATTTTGCATTTCATACTGTACTCTATTTCTTCTTTGGCCATAAATCCCTTCCTTGTTCAGAGATCTGAGAGGTAGACTATCCTTTGTTCTTCTACTTTGCTTATAGTATCACTCTTTATGTCTAAATCATGAACTCATTTTGACTTTAACTTGGTATAAAATGTTAGATGTTAATCATTTTCTTGTTTTTACCATACTATTTTCCAATTTTCCTAGCAATTTTTTGTCAAATGATGTTGGGATTACTAGGTGAGAACTGAGGTTGTCTGGATAGTTACAAGGTGAGAACTCAGGTTGACTTGGTAGAAGGAGCAAGCCCATTGGCTGGGGTGGTAGAAGAACCACCCCAGCCAATGGGCTTGCTCCTTCTACCAAGTCAACCTGAGTTCTCACCTTGTAACTATCCAGACAACCTCAGTTCTCACCTAGTAATCCCAACAAAATATTGACTGAGAAAATGAGGTCTTTGCATTTAACAATTGCAAACCTAATCTATTTCACTGATCAACTACACTATTTCTTAGCAAGTAGTAAATGTCTTTTTTTTTTTTTGGACCCCTGCTTTATAATATAATATCTGGTATAGCTGGGCTAACTTCATTTGCATTTTTCTCATTAATTCCATATAAAATCTTGACCTTTGGTTTTTCAAGATGAACTTTATTTTTATTTTTTTAGTTCTGTAATGTAGTTTCTTGGCTATGTGATATGGCACAGAATAAGTAGATTAATTGATGTTGAATTGTCTTTTTTATTTATTAGCTCAGCCTAACCTTGAGCACTTGATATTCTTCCAATTGTTTAGGTCTGACTTTATTTATATAGAAAGTGTTTTGTAATTGTGTTCATATAGTTCCTGACTTTGTTTTTGCAGGTAGACTCCCACATATTTCATATTATCTACAGTTATTTTAAATGGAATTTCTCTTGCTGCTGGGCATTGTTGGTAGCATATAGAAATGCTGATTGATGTGGATTTATTTGTATCCTGCAAGTTTACTAAAGTTGTGAATTATTTCTAATAATTTTAGTTGTTTTCCTAGGATTCTCTAAATATAGTATGTTATCATCTGCAAAGAGTGATAATTTGGTTTCTTCATTACCTACTCTACTTCCTTTAATTTCTTTGTGTTCTCTTATTGATAAAGCTAACATTTCTAATACAATGTGGAATAGTAATCATGATAGTGGGCAATCTTGTTTCACATCTGATCTTATTGAAATGCTTCTTTTTTGTCTCCATTATATATGATGCTTGCTGATTGTTTCAGATAGATAGATCATTTTAAAGAAAGCGCCATTTATTCCTATGCTCTCTAGTGTTTTAAATAGGAATTGGTATTGGATTTTGTCAAATCCTTTTTCTGCATCTATTGAGATCATTTTATGATTCCTGTTAGTTTGATTTCTCATATAATCAATTATACTAATAGTTTTTCTAATATTCAATCAGCTGTGCATTTTTGGTATAAATCCTACTTGGTCATGGTATATTATTCTGGAGATAACTTGCTGTAATGTCTTTGCTAATATTTTATTTAAGATTTTTGTATCAATATTCATTATACAAATTGGTCTATAATTTTCTTTCTCTGTTTTGACTCTACCTGGTTTAATATTAACACCATGTTTGGGTCAAAAAGGAATGTGGTAGGACTTTTTCTTTCCCCATTTTTCCAAAAAGTTTGCATAATAATGGAATCAATTGTTCTTTAAATGTTTGGCAAAATTCACTTGTAAATCCATCTGGCCCTGGTGATTTTTTCTTAGGGAGCCAATTGATTAATAGCTTGTTCAATTTCTTTTTTCTAGAAGAGGACTATTTAAGTAATTTATTTCCTCATTTGTTAATCTAGGAAATCTATATTTTTGAAAGTATTCATATATTTCACTTAGATTATTAGATGTATTGCTATGTAATTGAGCAAACTAGCTCCCAATTATTGCTCCAATTTCCTCTTCATTGGTGGAAAGTTCAACCTTTTTGTTTTTGATACTATCTTTTTTTCTTTTCTTTTTCTAATCAAATTAATTGAAAGTTTATCTATTTTGTTGGTTTTTTTTTTTCAAAAAAATCAACTCTTTTGTTTATTATTTCAATAGTTTCTTACTTTCAATTTTATTAATCTTTCCTTTTATTTTCAGAATTTCAAATTTGGTATTTCATTGGGGAAGTTAATTTTGACTTTTTCAAGCCTTTTTATTTGCATTCCCAATTCATTGATCTTCTCTTCCTTTTTTTTTTTATGCAAGTAAGCATCTAGAGATATAGTACTTCCCCTAAGAACTGCATTGTTTTTTTTTTGCCTGTTCATATGATATAGTTTACCTTATTTTACTTCTCCTTCCTTCTTCTTCCAATATAACCCCTTTTCCACTCCTAGTTTCTTTTTTATGTCATCACTTAAATTCAAATTATACCTACAATCTCTATATATACTCCTAACCAACATACAGACCTCAAGAGTTAAACATGTCATCTTCTTATATAGGTATGTAAATATTTTAACTTTTGAAAACCAGATTTTTTTCTTTCCCTTTTACCTTTTGAGTTCTGTATTTGAAAATCAAATTTTCTGTTCAGCTCTGGTCTTTTCATCAAAAATAAATGAGAACCTCCTATTTCATTGAATGTCCAACTTTTTTCACTGAAAAAAAATGCTTAATTTTGCTTTGGCTTCAGTTCAAGTTCCTTTGCTCTCTAGAATATCATATTCCAGGTTCTTTGATTTTTTAAAATGAAAGCTTCTAGGTCCTGGATAATCCTAATTGTGGCTCCTCAATAATTGAATTGTTTCTGAATGCTTACAGTATTCTCTTTGATCTAGTAATTCTGGAATTTAACTACAATATTCCTTGGAGTTTTCATTATGGGGTCTCTTTCAGGAAGTGACTGGTGGGATCTTTTAATAGTCATTTTACTCTCTGATTCTAGGACATCAGGGCTGTTTGTCTTGATGATTTCTTAAAAGATGTTGTCTAGGTTAGTTTTTTCATTGTGGTTTTTCAGGTAGTAAAATAATTCTTCTTATTCTCTCTTCTGGAACTATTTTCCAGCTTTCCCAGTGAGATAATTTACATTTTGTTGTATTTTTAATTGATTCTTGATGTCTCATTGAGTCATTCACTTCAATCGTTCAATTATAATTTTTAGTGCATTATTTTCTTTGAGTTAGCTTTTTATCTTGTTTTGCATTTGGCCAATTGAAATTTTAAAGGAGTTGTTTTGTTCATTGGATTTTTCCCCATTTCACAAATTCTGTTGTTCAAGGAGTTGTTTTCTTTTTCCATTTCACTAAAACTATTTTTTCAGAAGTTTTTTTTTCAGACAATTTGTGTTTTCCTTTTCTAAAAATCTCATTTCCTTTTCCCATTTTTCTTCTCACTCTCTTAGACCAACTTATCTCACTCTTTAAAGCTTCATCTGGAGGTGTTTTATCTTTAGAGTTTAGATCTCAGAGTTTGAGATCTATTCTTCCCTGACTCTATAAAAGCTATCTATGATCATAGCTCTTTTTTGCTTTTTTACTCATTTTTAAAGGTTGAAGTCTGCAAATAGGAAATTATCCTAAGCTTCCTCTACTGGTAGCAGTGGCTTCACTCTGCCCTGGGGCCAGTACTGCCAGTTTCCTTCTCATACTGGGTGGATGTGGCCATGTCAGCTTGTTATGCTGGAGTCCAGGGGCTCATTATTTGCCTTTTGTAATTTTGTTGGAGGTATCACAGCTGATCCACTGGCTTCTGAACCAAGACAGAGTAGCAAATGCTGCTGTATTTTGGATCTGTTCTTCCCACTAGATTCCCCTACTGCATAGAAGCCTCTCTGCCCAAGGTCTCCCTGCATTTGATTATTCTGGACTGAACCTGCGCTGAGCTGCAGCTTTTCTCAGTGCTTGATCGAAACAGACCTTTCCTGAAGTTCTTCCAAAATATCTTCTGCTGGAAATTTGTTACACTCCAAATATTTATGAGTTCTGTCACTGCAAAACCAGGTCAGAGGCTTGATCAGGTGTTGATCTGAAGGAAGCCAGGAAGAGCTCAAAGACCTATCTACTCTCCTCACTGCAATTTTCATAGAATAATTTTATTATAATACATAAGGTACAATATAAATGAGTTGTCCTACCATTCTGCTTGAGTTTAATATTAGGTCAAATTTAGAAGTTGTCACAACTCAGACTTTTAAAAAAATTCAGAGATCCAAATAAAATGCTTCATCATGAAGTTCTTATAAGGTTTAAGATACATTCCAAAGGATTACTGTTTATTTTACAGTTTTAAAATCATTGTGATGTTTTTTTTATAAAGATGATTGTATTCCAATAATGACTTTATATTTTACATTATTTTATATGGTGAATTTTAAAAATACATGAAGTTCATCTATTTTCAATATTCTTGTTAAAATGTGATTGGACTTTCCTCATAATAAGTTTACAATCACTACTTTTTGTACACCAATCCCTTAATGATCATCTGTTCAAATCAATGCATCAAAATCAATAAAATAATTTTCAGATGATGGAAAACTGTTATCTACTTGGCCCCGAGTTTCCAAAGAATTGCAATAAAATATTAAATAAAAAACAGTAGATGAGTAATACTGAATTGCTTTTGTTTGCCACATTGATTTTTATAAATGGAAAAGGAGAGAGTACAAGGCAAGAGAAAAAAAGATTTTGAAAATACAGTATATGAAACACTAAATAAATCAAATGATGATGCATAGGGAAGAAGATATTATACCATACTAATAACAGAATCAAAGAAAGGACATTTTGACTCTGAGTTTAGTATCAGGACAAAGGCAAAACCTTAATTTAATTATTAATTAGTAGATGGTTTCTAAATGCTTATCATGGTAATATGGTCTTTGGATTTATCAATGGGGTATAAGTGTACGGAATGATAATGATGATGATGGTCATGGTGGTAGAGAAAGAGGAAGAAGAATTTGTGTAGTTCTTTATGATTTACAAAGTCTTTTATGTATTTTATTTCAATTGATATTCTCACTAGCTGTGCAGTAGATATTGTAATACACATATTTTAAAGATGAATAAACTGAGACTTATAAAGATCAAGCTACTTACACAGAATATCACAGCTAAGTAGGTGTTTTAGGGGAAGACACCTTCCCTAATCAGCCTAATCAGACCATATCTCATATTGTATTCATATCCAAGTAATATATAATAGGGAAAACATTATCAAACAGATCATATTCAGAGCTAGATGATAATGATGAATGATGAGAAGCTTCAAAAGCATAAGCTTCAATTCAAGGAACTGGGGGTGTATAACATAGGCAAGTGAAGATTAGGTTATAGAGAAAAGAAAAATAAATGTCATTTTCAAACTTGAAAGGATGAAAAAATGTCACATGGAAGAAGAATTAATTTTTTTTTTTAATTTTTAAGAGTTCTGACCACTTACGAATAGAGTAGAAATGGTATGGTTCAGTGAAAAGAAGCATCTTCTTATTAATTTGCGCTCTCCAAAAAGTGTAATAAGCTGTCTCAATATCTAAAGTTGGAGGCAGTGGCTTCTCTATAACAGAAGTGGTGTAAGAAGAGGCTGGATGTTGTAGAAAGAAGTAACATATGTATCTGGAGTTGGACTTCAATTAATTCCCTTCCACCATGAGTGTGTTAGTAAAATTTTAACAACAAACTCTCCAAAAATTAAAAGCATGAAGGGCACACTTTTAAGTTTAATCTCTATTTTTAACATTTCCTCCTCACTTTCTCAAATCTAGACACTAATAAAATAACAAATCAGGCTCTGATTTATAGTGTTTACTGATTTCTGTGGTATAATTGTTCACAATGAATATCTCATACTTGACTACTACTTCCAGCATTTCCAACTCTAAAACTGAAGTTCCTTCCAATTCTAAAATTTTATGACAATGATTCTCTGTGCACAGCAGTATGCTAGGTGCTGAAGGGAGATATGGTTCCTGTATGTACATTCTAATTTCATTAATGTCTTTCTCAAATGCCTGGACCAATTTTGGGGCTCTGTATTTTAAAGCAGAATTTTAAAAAGAAGTAATGGAATCAGAGATCCTTAAAATATCAAGAATTATTAATAAAATGGACAAAACAGAACAAAATTTGGATTAATGACCTGTTATTTCACTAGTGTGAGAACTCAGTTCACCCATGCAAATCATAATCTACCTGCAATTTAGATGCACTTTAGAGAATTGTCTAAAACTCACAGACTCATAGAACTTGAAATATAAACAAAAACCTAAGCTTTAATTTAATTCAGTTTATACATGAAAGGGTCTCCACTTTAATAAAATTTAGAAGTGGCCAGTGAGGTTATGTGACTTGCTCATGGCCACCTGACTAATTAGTACTTAGACATATCATTTGAGCTCATGTTTTGCTTACTCAAAATGTGTTACTCTATCTAGTATGCCATGTTACCTCCCCAATTTTAATAAGATATAGATAAAAATGAAAAATGGATAGAACATGAGCAAAGAGATGTCAACAACATGAAAACAAACATCTCTTTTGTAGAGGATGAAGAACAGACATAATATATGAAGGGAAATTAGCAATGGTATATTTTTAATGTATGTAACATATTTATAAATACTATTACCTCATTACTTTGAATATGTAGCACAAATAGGACTCGCTCTATACCATTGTAAGACGTTTTGTTTCTTCCAAAATAAAATATTTTGACACTATGTGAAGATTATTGATATATTTTCTACCTTAGAGAAGCTTATAATCTAATTTAGTGGTGGTAAATACTAATAAGATACAATTATATATGTAAAACTTATAGTACATACTAGACAATAAGTAAGTGTTCAGTAGAGGTCAAAAGAAGGAGCTTGTGTACCTCAAAGAGAGGAAGGTTTATTTTAGCTGGAAGGATATGGGAAGGTTTCAGAGGAGGTTCCATTTGAATTGGGTCTTGAAAGAGGAGAAAAAAATTAAATATATGGAGTAGAAATTGGATAGAAAGTCTAATCCAGGGGTGGGGTTCAGTATGGCAAGTTTATAAAAGCAAAAGTTTTATTAAAAGTAATGAACAAAATGAACTTTGCCCAGCCTGTAAGTTATATGAAGAATGTACAATTAAAATTATATACACAAAGTATGGACAATCAAGAGAGTTTAAAAAGTAATGAATACAACTGCCAAAATCCTTGTATGGCAGACTAAAGTACTGATAAAATTGATTCACAATAGGAAGCCACTGTGATTGTTTTATAAGGAGAATTCCATGCCAGTATTACACATTAGGACCATTACTTGATTAGTATGAAAATTAGATAACAGAGGGGATGAGACTAGAATCAAGGAGATCATTTAGCAGGCTATTAAAGTTGTATAAGTGAGAAAGTTGTATTGTCTTCTTAATAGAAGACCAAATAAAGAAGGGTGGTAATGGGAGAAGACAGGGAAATGACTTAAATAGAGATTTTCTTAGAATTATAGAAGTCAGCAATTGTATATGGGTGAGGAGAATAAAAATCAAAGATTAATCTGAAGCTATTAATCTCAGTGATAGCTTCAAGTGTTGAAGAAAAAATAATTAATTTTGTTTTGGTATTATATAGCAGATTGATGGAAATACAGCACTGAAGTTCTAGAACAAGGTGGGCTATATATATGTGTGTGTGTGTGTGTGTGTGTGTGTGTGTGTGTGTGTGTGTGTGTGTGTAAAAGAGTCAGCCTCATAGAAGTGATAATTGAAGGAAAATAGATACATTTACCATGGGAGAGATAGTATGGAAAGAAGAATATACTATCAATAAGAAACGATTTGGAGAAAACCACTTTTAGGTTATGGGAAATGAAAGTGAAACCATCAAAAGAGACCAAGATGAATCCATACTAATGAGGATGAAATTAAAGCAGTTGTAAAGAATTATTTTGTCCAGTTATATGCCAGTAAAACTAACAATCTAAGTGAAATTTATTAATATTTACAAAAATATAAATTTCCCAGATTAACGGTAGAAAAAATAGAATACTTAAGTAAGACTATCTTAGAAAGGGACAATGAACAAATCATAAATGAACTCCCTAACTAGATAATTTATAAGTGAATTCTATCAATATCTAAAGAACAATTGATTCCTGATAAATAAGAAATTTGTTCTACCAAATTTCTTTTAGGATACAAATATGGTGCTAATACCTAAACTAGAAGAATAAACATGAAGAAAGAAACAATAGATTAATTTCCATGGTGAATACTGATGCAAAAAAATTTGAAATAAAACACTAGCAAACAGATTATATTAATGTATCACAAAGATGATGCATTATGACCAGGTGAGATTTATGCCAGAAATGTTGGACTTGTTTAATATTAGGAAAAGTATAAGCTTAATTGAGCATATTATTCAATGTTTGTTTAGCAATAAGACAAGACAAACAAATTAAATTTAAATTTAAAAAGTAAAGAAATTAGAATAATCAATGAGGAAACAAAGTAATCACTCTTTGTGGATATGGTATACTGAGAAAATCCTGGATAATTGATCAAAAATCTACTTGAAACAATAATCTTAACAAAATTATAGATTTTAAAATGCATGTGCATAAATCATATATATATATATACATATATAATATATATATGTATATATATAAATATATAAAATCAATAAAGTCCATAAGTAAGAAATAGAAATAGAAATAGAAATTCCATTTAAAATAACTATAGGCAATAAAAAATACTTTCATGTCTATCCACCAAGACAAATCCTGAAATTATGTGAATACAATTACAAAACATTTTTCACTCAAATAGAGATCTAAATAAATGGAGAAATATTAATTGCTCATGATAGGCTGAGACAATCATAAAATAATAATTCTATCTCAATTAATTTACTTATCCAGTGCCAGACCAAACTCTAAAAATTATTTTGTAGAACTAAATGTAATGATAACAAAATTCACGTAGAAGAACAAAAAGTCAATAATATCAAGGGAATCAATGAAAAATAATGTGAAGGAAGACAACCTATCAAAAACTTATTTCAAACTCTATTACAATCTAGTAATCAACAAAACAATCTGATACAGGCTAGGAAATAGAGTGATAAATCAGTATAAAATAGATTAGGTACAGAATAAATAGTAATAAATAGCCATAGTTAGTATAAGGTAAATCCAAAGATCTAAGCTCTGTGGGTCAGAAGTAACCAACTGAAAAATTTTTTCAATTGTATTTTATTTTTCAAAATATATGGAATGATAGATTTCAACATTCATTTTTGTAAGACTTTTGTGTTCCAAATTTTTCTCCCTCCCTTGTTTTACTTCCCTTCTCCCCAGTATAGCCAGCAATCTTATATAGGTTAAATCTGTGCAATCCTTTAAAACATATTTCCATATAAGAAAAATCAGGCCAAAAGAGGGAAAAACCACTAAAAGGAAAAAAACAAAAAACAAAAAACAAAAAGTGAAAATAATATGCTGTGATACACATTCAATCACCACGTTCTCTCTCTGGGTGCCATTACTCAACTGACAAAAATTGTTGGAAAACCTGGAAAGCAGTTTGACAGAAATCAGGTCTAGACAAACATGTAAATAAGATCAAAATAGATACATATCTGTACATAAAAGTTGATTATAAGTAAATTAGAAAAGCGTGAAACAGTTTACCTGTTAGGTACATAGATGAGGGAAGAATATTTGAAATAGAGGTAGAGAGGATCACAGGATATAAAATAGATAACTTTGAATGAATGAAATTTACACAAAATTATATTACATAAATTTAATATTTTTTGCACAACCACAACCAATGCAACAAATATTAGAAGGAAAATAGAATCTGGGGTAAGTTTTTTTAGCAAGTTTCTCTGATAAGTGTTCATTTCTCAACTATGTGTAGAACTGAGTCAAATTTGAAAGAAGACAAATCATTCCACAATTCATAAATGGTTAAAAGACATTGGACAGGCAGTTTTCAGAAGAAAAAAAACAAAGCTATCTATATTAATTTGAAAACAAAATGATAAATCTCTTTTAATTAGATAAATGCAAACTAAACCATTCTGAGGTACTACCTCATACCTGCTAGATTGGCTAATATGACAGAACAGAAAAACTGACAAATGTTGCAAGGGAATGTGGAAAAATTGGGACATTAATGCATGGTTGGTAGAGTTGTGAATTGCTCCAACCAAATAGTTGGAACTATTTCCAAAGAAATCTTAAAACTGTCTATACCTAGCAATGATGTCTATGATCTAGTAACACCACTACTAGGTTTGTGTTCCAAAGAAAGCAAATAAAAAGGGAAAGGACTTATATATACAAAAAATATCAATAACAACTCTTTTTGTAGTAGCAAAGAATTGGAAAGTGAGAGAATATCCACCAATTGGGTAATAGCTGAATAAGTTATGATATATGATTATAATGGAATACTATTGTACTATAAGAAATGACAAATAGGAGGGTTTCAGAAAAAACCTGGAAAGACATATCAACTGATACAAAGTAAAATAAGCAGAAGCAAGAAAACACTGTATATAGTAACAGAAATGTTGCATGATGATTTAACAGTGAATGACATAGATATTCTGAACAATCCAATGATCTAAGACAGTTCTAGAATACTCATACTGAAAAATGCTATCTGAATGCATACAGAAATATAGTTTTAAAACTTTACGTTTTTTTCTTTTTCTTTTTTTCTGCACCATGGCTAATATGTAAATATTTTGCATACATCTCTGGGCTTCACAAGGGATGGGGAATGTGGAGGGAAAAAAAATTCAGAAGTTAAAATATTTTGAAATGAATGTTTAACAATAAAATAATACATTTGATTTTTTAAAGGATCAAAAAAAAAAAAAAGAAATCAGAGAATTAGGAAAACCAGTAAGAACCATGACATATGAAATAGAGTAGGAGAGAGAATCAAGAAACAGTATTACAATAACATCAAATATTGGAGAAAGTTCAAAGAGAGTAAGATTTTGTTTTGTTTTATTATTAAAAGAAAATGTTATCTATGATTGAGAGAAGAGTATTAGTAGAGTGGTAGGGTTAGAAGTCAATTTTCTGTAGTTTGAGGACTGGTAAAAAAGTGGAATTACTCTTTTTAGAGTTTAACAGTGTAAGAGAAGAAAGAGAATGAGTAGGTGAATAGAGGAAAGGTTTTATTTTTTTAAAAGGATATAGGAGATCTGAACATATTTGTAGGCAGTGGGGAAGAAGCTAGTGATGAAAAAGATTGAAAATAAGACGGAAATGATTGATTGAGCAAGGTAATGGAAGAGATGGGAGAGGATGAGATCAAAGACCTATGGGAAGGAGTTGGATTTGGGCAAGGAAGAGATTCTCCTCAGGATCCTTTGAGACTATTAGAAAGGAGGGGCAATTCAGAGATTTTGAAGTATGAAAAAGGGAGATAAAGGAGTTCTTCTTGTCAGTTTTAAAGTTGTCAGTATAGTTAGAGGTGAGATCATTTTTTAGAATAAATTATTCAATCAAAATACACTGCTTAAGTTACTATAGTGTGTCAAGAACTATTTTAGGGGCTAAAGTGATAAAGACAAACAAGGAAACAATCCTTGCTGTCAAAGGATTTAGAAGAGGCTTGAAATAATAATTGTGAGTTACTGATTGGGAACCAATTAGGGATAAATTGGAAATCAAGATTCTGATTCTGGTTACAATCATATAGCTCAGATAGAGGCAAGTTGAAGTGGCAAATTTGAATTTGTGGTGGACTTAACATAATTTTGTGACTTTCACCTGCAGTGGTTTACTTTTAGAAAGTGGGAAGGGAACAGAGAGATGGCTGATGATTGGGTTTTCCAGGGTTGAGAACTATAGCAGGGAAGGAACAGTAAAAGATCATGGCAGCTACTGAAATCAAGAATGGAAGAGAATATTTTGGTAGAATGGATGAAAATAAAGGGAGGAAAATGAAACCAGAACAGGCCTGATAAACTGAATCATATAGTTTTTTTTAAATAAAATTTTTTAAATTTTAAAAATTAAAAAAAATAATTCAAACAAAAAGTATACACAGTTTTATAGCCCTATGAAGAAAATCATAACCTTGGAAGATTAAAATGAGATAAATTAAAAGGACATTTTCAAAAAAATATTTGTCTGATAAGTTTGTAACTAAGACTAAAATGGTAATAGCCTGTGAACTTTTTTCACACAGCCAAATGTTTTGAAAATGGAATTTAAAAGCACAAATTAGACTATTTTATCTCAAGTCCTTGAACAAAGAGAATCTTAATGGTGCCCATTTTTTAACAGTCTTATTCAATGTAATTGAAATTTTCTTTCCTGAATTCTGTGGGTTACCATTTTAAAATCTCAATTATCTTTTGTATAAGTTTCCTATATCTACATTCTTTTACTGAACTTGTTACCCATATATCTTCGATTTCAACATTCCTCCCTCCTCGTTTCAATTGCTTTTATTTTATTTTTTCTAAGGTAATATTTTATATTCTCTTAAAATTAAGGATTTCAAAGTTCAGCAGATGGGCCTGGATATCAGTTCTATTTACATAGTACCATTCACAATTAGCAAATGCTTTGAAGTTGGTGATTAGACCATTTGTATATTAGCTAGTTATAAAATTAATAACTGTGTCAGATTAATAATTATAAAAACAATCAAGAGCATGAGAACTTAGAAATTACTGAGTATATTCTCTCATTTTATAGATAAGGAATCTAAGACCCAACAAATTTTAATAACTTGCCACTTGCAATACAGGTTATAGATTCCAGGTTTCAATCCAGATCTTCTGACTTCAATTATCTCTTCTCGGTATATTGCATATTATGTTGCCCTGCAGAAGACATGAATACTCAGATGAGGATCATGTGGCAGGGCCCAAAACATCCAATCTGTACTAGTCAGCCAGACTCCAAATACCTACTTTGCTTCTCTCTCATTGCATCTAACCTTACACATAGTTCTGTGAAGTAGCCTAGGCAGCTTTATTCAAGACAGACCATTGATTTTCACTGTATATGATACCCTTAGATAATGTCGGGTCTAATCAATTTGGTAGGCATTTATTCAGTGCCTATCATTAACAAGACACTGTGTTAGCTGTTTGAGGTAGGGAGAAAGGAAAATAAAATAGTAAACAATCCTGTCTTCAAGAATATTATATTCTAGAGTGGGGATGAGGGAAACTTGGAACGCAGATAAAATCTGCAAAGCATTGGGTCTCAAACTATTTTTGCTTAGGGGAAAGTATTTTTGAGGCACACTGAACAGTTTTGTGGGCAATAAAGACATGTTTTTCAGATCATTTCCTTCAAAAACAAGATTCTGGCTCTCCTTCCCTTCCCTCAAATTTCTCCCTTCATTTTTCTTTACTTCAATAGAAAATTAATCAAAGGCAGTCACTTTGCATTTCTAAGTATAGAGATGATAGTTATACTTTCCCAATGTCTAGTTGGGGAAAGCTGGGAGTAAATGAAAGCTGTGGGAGAAGAGATAGGGACAGATGGAAGTCTGGGGGCATTGGAAGAAGTCTTGTGGCATAACTGCAAAAACCAGTGAATGATGAACATAATCTTTGAGAATCATTGATGTAAATAAATAACAGTGCATATATTATATATAATATATAATGTAAATGAGTTGTAATAAATAATATAATTATATCATAAAATATGCTATAATATTATAAATTATACATAATTTATCATATAATATCATATATAAATTATATAAACATATACCAAACGATTCGCATCATCATTACTTCTTCATCACAAATTGCTTTTTTTTTTAATGTAGAAAGGAATCCAACCTATTCCCTTAAGATGAAGGAGTTTGATGTTCAATAGACAGGCTTGGGAATCATTTCTTTTTGTCTACCATCAATCCCAATTAGCAGGTGCTCTTCAGTACAAGCTTATATATATATAATGTCTCTCATATATGTGAGAAAGGGAGAGACAGAGAGAGAGACAGAGGAGCATGAGGTGACTAGTAACTCAAGGGATGAGGAAAGTCTTTTCATAGGAGATAGTACAAAGGATGAACCTGAAAGAAAGTTAAATATCTAAGAGGTCTGAGGAGGGTACATTTCAGTCCCCTAATAGCTCTGTATGAAAATACCATGAAACCACTCTTGCGCAGAGTCTCCTATTACCTGCTTGAAACCACTCATGCTGTTCTTGTCCAGTAACTTTATGGCACAGCACTGCTTCTTTCTCGCTATACTCTAAAAAGTATGTCCATTTTACGGATGAGGAAGCTGAAGCTCAGCTAAATGACACAAGTGAAATAATAGGACTACCCAGTGACTGAATTCAGCTTACCTGAAGTATTCTGATCAGGAATCCATTGACTTTCTGATATTATTCAATCTGACTCTTTTTTTTTTTTTTTGAGGCTGGGATTAAATGACTGACCCAGGGTCACACAGCTAGGAAGTGTTAAGTGTCTGAGACCATATTTGAATTCAGGTCCTCCTGAATTCAAGGCTGGTGCTCTATCTACTGCACCACCTAGCTGCCACCTAGCTGCCCCCTCTATCTGACTCTTAAAAAGACATTACTAGCAGAGCAGCTTGTGAAAAACTGTAAGCAATGGGACAGGATGTATGTTTGTGAAACACAAAGGAAGAATTACTTGAAATTTCTTTTTTTAGATACTAAAATGGAGAAAATGTTGCATTTGGGCATATTTGGAATCTCCATAGGAATCTTTTTATAAATGCATATTTATGTTTTAAAATTATTAAATCTAACTTGTAATTTAAAAAAAAGCTGATTCAGAAGGTCAGTGTAGCATGTTATATGAAAAGTGATTGTATTTATGACATATACCCTGAAAATCCCTCTCTGTTTTAGGGACATTATCTAATAATTCTCCAAATGTTTAAAAATGAAAGTGTTAGGGGTTTTTTTTGGATCTGCATTATAATATATTAAACTGTAATATTTGTGGCTATATGGGAGAATGACTTTTAAAAACTTCCAATTAGTTTCACCTTTTAGCAGAATACTACATATTCCCCTAAGATCTGTTATGTACATGTATATTTTTCATATAATAAATCCAAATTTCAATTATACCACACTCATCTTTCTATATCTTAGTCTCTCTCTAATATTTCTCTCTATACTACTAACCATTTATAATAATACTTGCAGATATTAAACATTAACTATTTACTGTTTACTTAATAAGACAAAAGAAACACTAATTATATAGCATAATATACATTATATATCAGTATGTAATATGATAGTTATATACATATATATGTGTGTATATATATTCACATTTTGTATATACATATATAAAGCCTGAATATGGGTAAGAGGAGAGAAGGGAATGTATGTGAAATGTGTTGTGATATGTTAAAGAGTAAAGGATGAAGATTGAGAAAAGATCATTATATTTCCCAATGAAGAAATCATTGATAACTTGGAAAGAGAAGTATCAGTGGAATTATGGGTTGAAAGCCAAACTGCATAGAGTTAAGAAGAGAGTGAGAAGAAAGGAATGTAGCAGCATCTTTTCTAGACACTTTTTTTAAAAGAAGGAAGGATATAGGATGATAACTTGCAAAGAGGGGACATATGGACACATTCACAGGTAGTAAGTAAATAGGCAATATTAATAAACTGGATAAATTAGAGATCTTCAACAAAGAATATATCACTATTAAAGGAAATTAGTAAGCCTTTTTATAGAAGGTGGAATTTTAGCTGGGACTTGAAAGAAATAGGGAAAAGAAAGAAGGCCACTCTTTTGTATTATATAAGGTAAGGAAGATATAGTGACAGGAGGCACCTTAATTCTTTGAAATGAGGGGATGCAAAAAGGAAAACCTTACATTAATGGCCTCAACTTTTTTCATGAAATATGAGAAAGGTTTTCAGATGAGTTAGAAGAAAATCCTTAGGAGTTTTCAGCTTTGATGAAAAAATTTAGAAAAGCCTCTGTGATGAGTGGGATAGTGAATTAATTTTGGAGGCATGAAAGGAATACCTTGTAGCAGTGAGATCTTGTTGAAGTTATATAAAAATTGTTGTGTACTGTATCAGAATATTTTCATCATTTTTCCACCTTCATTCAGTAGAGTATGAGAAAAAAGTAAAGAGAATGACTGGTAGGAATAACCCAAGGCTAAGGTTAATGATGAAATAAAGGGGTAAGAGACTCACAAAAAGAGTATAACACAGCTGAAATGGTTCATTAGAGCATCAAGATACCAAAGAGAAGAGAATATTGCTATTGCAATGGTAATGGCCTGGAGTGAGTGAAAACATTAGATGTCGTGCTAAGGATGAATAATCTGGTTTGGAACTTGTAAGTAAGAGAGCAATGTGGAAATACAACAGATTGTGATCAGGTAAGGAAATTTCAGAATTCATAATCAAAGGAATGATGGATTGCTGAGTGTTGGCAAGATCAAGTATATGACCATCATTATTTGTAGCTGAAGTGGGGTGATGAAGCAGGTCATGGGAAATAAGTAAACTGAATTACTTTGGAATTAGGGTGGTTGAGGGGGCATTTTATATGCTAAAACCCTTAATGATTAGGGGAAGATTTGGAGAAGAGAGAAAGACTATGAGCTGGGACTGAAGTCATTGAGAAAAGAAAGGGAGTGTCTTAAGGTTGAAAAATAAAAGCTACCAATTCTGGTAGCCAATTTATTGGTAGATATGGATTAAGTAAATCTCAAAGGGAGAAGAGATATTACTTAGTGATGGTGGTAGAGCTAGAGCTTCATGTCTAAAACAGTATTTGAACACAGGTTTTTCTAACCCCAATTCCAGTATTCCTTCTGCTGCCAGAGGGGGCAGTTAGAGTTAAAAAAAAAAAAAGACTGCTAGATTTTGGTGTCAAAGGACCAGGATTTAAATTCCAATGCTCACATTTATTAGCTATATGTCCTTTGCAAACAATAATTTTTTCCCTTACTTTCTTCATTTTTAAAATAATGTGGTGGTAGTGATAGATAGCCTGAATGACCTCTACAAATTCCTTTTTGTTTTATCTTTACAATGCTATTTTCTTTTTTTTTTTTTTGATACTTTGCTAGTAAATTTATTTTTAATTTATGTTACTTTATGAATCCTGCTGAGAGAGAAAAATAAGAGCAAAAGGGAAAAACCACAAGATAAATTAAAAAACAGAAAAGAATTAAACATTCATGTGTTGTTTTACATTCAGTCTTCTTAGTTCTTTTTCTGGATGCAGATGGCATTTTCTGTCCAAAGTCTATTGAGACTGCTTTGGATCACTGAACCATTGAGAAGAGTGAACTCTTTCATATTTGATCACTACATAGTCTTCTTGTTCCTGTGTACAGTGTATTCCTGGTTCTGCTTGTTTTGTTCAGCATCAGTTCATATAAATCTTTCTAGGCCTTTCTAAAATCAGCTTGTTCATCATTTTTATAGAACAATAATATTCCATTATCTTTATATGCCATAACTTGTTCAACCATCCCCTAATTGATGGGCATTCATGTTTTCTTTCCAATGTTTTGTTTTGGGACAATTAGCTGGCACAGTGGATATAGAGCTGGACCTGGAATCAGGAAGACTTATCTTCAAGTTCAAATCTGGCCTCTGACACTAGCTGCATGATCCTGGACAAGTTACTTAACCCTGTTACCTCTATAAATATGAGATGGAGAAGGAAATAGTAAACAACTCCAATATCTTTGCCAAGAAAACTTCAAACTGGATCAGACATGACTGAAACAACTTAATGACAATAATTTCTAGCTGAAATAATTTAACATTTTGACATAGTGATACTCTGAAGAGAACATTCATGCTTATAGGGGTGGTATAAAAACGATTTATAATTTTAATTCAGTTATTGGTTGCAATAGCAACTGCAAAACTAAAGGTTAATACATTTTACCTTTCTGAGTTTTCCCTTATTTACAAAATGGGGAATAATACCTCTGTTGCCTCTTTCTTTCATGTTATTTTGAGGGAATAACTTTGTGAAACATAAGCATGGATAATGACAGCAATAATTTGTAGTAGTAGTAGAGATAATAATAATAATTAACACTACCTTTTATCTTTACAAACTTGAAAAACTGGGATTAATGGCTATTTTTCCTAGTGGCATAGAACAAGTAAGCATTAGTCTTGATTGGAGACTTGTGACTATATTTTTTTTCTCTGTTATAGAACTCTCTTTATAATGTTAAAAACTAAAATAATGAGAAATAAGGAGAAAACAATACACATAAAACATTTTAGTTTTCCCTGAATATGTTTTGAAAGGCTTTCCATCTTAAAAAATTAATTTATTTGATTTGATGAGAGTAGTAGCCCTTGAATTAAAAATGACAAAAGATTATGATAAAATAGTAGCATACCAGTCATATGGGAGTGATATTTAGTTGGGATATCACATATGATTGATGTCATCTAGGTCTTGTTTAGCAGCTTTATTATCTTGGTGCTGGGTAAACAGCCTGTTAATTGTGCTTTTGGTTGCAACCTTCTCCTTAAAGTTACCAGGGATTTATTTATGTGGTAAGCATTGTGTTATGTGAAATGTTTTAGCATCTCTATGAATGTATGGTGCTGCATAAATATACATTATTACAATTATTAATATTTACATCTGATCCTAAATTAGAAATAGAAGCAAAACCCAGCAGGAAGCAAAAACAAACAAAAATCAACAGTTCAAAAGAAGGGTTAGCAGGATAAAAAAAATAGAGAAAGAAATATTTAAAGAAGATTCATCTAGTAATATTGGGAGTAATATGGTTAAATAGGGGAAAATTCATCAAAAAATAATATTGAATAGTAGCAAGAAGCAATTGGGATAAAAATCACATTTCCCTTCCAATAGATCAGTATTTTATGGAGGGGAGTGTGTATGTCAAGGGTGTAATCTGAAAGGAAATTCAAATTGATGCCCTGATTCTCAGCTGTAGACCTGGAAATTTTGACATCTGAAGAAATGCTGTGGTGACAACGGACTGAAGTTTCATTGAGATTCTATTGAAACTTTTTTTAGGCATAAGTGGTGATGCCATAAATTCATGTTTTGGAAAAATGAAAAAGTACAGGAAGATTTAAGAGATTATGAATGGAAGACTAATTCAGGGCTTATTTGCACTCCTCTGCATGTGAATATACTATATTGTTGAAAAATTGGGCATTTTCTTCTTTGCATAAAGAAAATCATAGGCCAGACTGGTATGAAACTAGACTTATTACTAGTACCACGGAGCCTCCAACTGGGTAATAAGCTTTCAGTATGACTTTGAAGGCTGGGCCAAAGGGTTGAATCTGGATTTATTTTTTTACTCTAGCTAAATGGCTTTAGCCAAATATTTGGCATCTTGTTAGAAATAGCTTATGAGAATGAGTCTGGTTCTTTATATAGCTTTTAAACATGGTTTTAAATTTAGCAATTTAAATTTAAATTAGCAAACTTCACACAAGAACATCCCCAAAGCATGGAACTATAGACAATCAACACCAATGAGCTACTTCACACCAATTGGGAGGATCTAAGAATGATCGTGGCCATTTAGTAGCTTTTGCTTGGTTAAGCATGTTATCTTCACATGTAAGAAACTCCCATCTGATGAGATTTTGATACTAGGAAATGTCCTTTAAAGGATTTTTTTGTGGCAGTGTATTTACAATTAGATTAGAATACTCCCTTGAAAAGGAACTTTGAACTTTTTTTTTCATCTTTGAGCTTGTTATTAATAATGTATTATATCCTAATTTGATTTGTAAGATTTTATGTGAAGATCCAATATGCTGTGAAATGATTTACCTTGGGGACTTATTGATTTTTAATGTATAATATCAGCCAAGTCCCTACTTTTTTCTTCTTGAAATGTAAATACATTGCTGGTAGAATTGTGAACTGATCCAACCATTCTGGACAACAATTTGGAACTATGCCAAAAGGGCTATAAAATTGTACATACCCTTTGAAATTTGGAACTATACCCACAGTACTATAAAACTATGTGTATGCTTTGATTTCATAGTGCCACTACTAGTTCTGTACTCCATAGAAATCATAAAGGAGGGGAAAGGATCCACATGTGCAAAAATGTTTGTAGCAGCTCTTTTTGTCATAGCAAAGAATTGGAAAATGAGTAGATGCCCATCAGTTGGGGAATGGCTGAATATAAGTTTTGGTATATGAAGGTAATGGATTATTATTGTCCTATAAAAATTATGAACAAGCAGATTTTAGAATAGCTTGAAAAGATTTATATGAACTAATGCTGAGTAAAACAAGCAGGATGAGGAATAGATTGTACACAATAACAGCAAATATGTGTGATGATCATGAGAAAACTGGGACACTAATGCATTGTTAGTGAAATTATGAGATAATCCAACCATTCTGGAGAGCAATCAAGAAGTATGCCTAAAGAGCCATCAGACTGTGCATATCTTTTGACTCACTGGGTCTGTATCACAAGGAATCATAAAAGAGGGAAAAGGAGCTACATGTACAAAAATGTTTGTCCAATTTTTTTGTGGTAGTAAAAAAATTGAAAAAGGAATGGAAACCCCTCAATTGGAGAATGGCTGAATAAGTTGTGATATATGGAGATAATGGAAAATTATTCTTCTATAAAAACAACAAACATCGGTGTGATGAACAAGCCGATCATAGAAAGTCCAGGAAAGATTTACATGAACTGATGCTGAGTGAAGCAAGCAGAACCAGGAATACATTGTATACAATAACAGTAAGAATGCCCAATGATCAATTATTGAAAGACTTGGTTCTTCTCAGTAGTTCAATGATCCAAAGCAATTTCAATAAATTTTGGATAGAAAATGCCATCTTCATCCAAAAAGAGAACCATAAAGATTGAATGTAAAACAATACAAGCTATGTTAATGTCTTTTTTTTTCTGTTTTTTTTTCTCTCTCTAGGTTTTCCCCTTTTGTTTTGATTTTTCTCTCCTAACATGGTTCACAAAGAAATGTGCATTAAAAAACCTTAATAAGCATGTATAACCAGAAAATATTTAAATAATTAATAAAAACATGTAGTCAGTACAATGGATCTTTTCCAAACTTCAGGCACCTCACTAATCCTAGGTGAATTTTCAGATGTCTAAACTGGTTGTCCTTCAATGATTTCATTTAATTAATAATTAATCAGATTTTATAGATAGTATTATTTTGATAATAATTTTAGAGCCAAATAAGGATTTGTTGTCACAAAACATTTTAGAGGCTAACTCATTTCATTTTCATAATCAACTTATAACATTACCATATCTATTTTATAGTTTAGGAAACTGGCTCAGATATTAAGTAATTTTCTTGAAATCACACAGTTAGTAAATGGTATGCTTGGACTTAGCAGACATTGTAGAGGGCCAGAACTCTGGAAAAATATACTTGAAACAAGGTGTTAACTCAATGGAATTGATGAGATGATGGTTCTCTAATTCACATATATACTTAGTTCTTTGTATTGTGATATAATAATGATTCCTTCCAGTGATATTTTTGAATCATAATCTGACAATTCCTTTATTCACATTGCTGAAGAGAATTTGTGAATATCCTTCTCTTTAGGTTTATATTTATGTATCTGGGTTTCATTTGCACTACAAATATCAAAAGATCTCACATTTTGAATAACAATAGTTAAATGAATAGTTAATTAAATTTGAGAGTTATGCTAGAGTACGATGAATAATAAACTTAGAGTCTTGGGACCTCAGTTCAAATGCCAACTGCAGCATTTATTATCTACATGACCTTGGCATGTAGCTTAGCTTCCACAAATTTCTGCTTCCTCTTTTTCAAAATGAAAGTGGTTAATTCTTAAGCCCTTTCAAGCTTCAGTTTCATGATGCCATGATCCTTACTCTTTTTTTTCCTCAATAGTATTTTATTTATTACAAATATATGTTTTCAAAGTTTCATTTTTGTCAGACTGTGCTCCAAATTTCTCTCTCCCTCTCTTATCTCCCCTTTCCCCAAGACAGCAAGTAATCTGATATAGATTTAACATGTGTGATCCTTTAAAACATATTTCTAGATTTGTCATGTTGTGTAAGAAAAATCAAATGATAAGAAGAAAAAACATGAAAATACTATGTTCCAATCTCTCTGGATGCAGATCAGCACTTTTCATCCAGATTCTATTGAACTACTTTGAATCATCATATTTCTGAGAAGAACCTAGTCCACCACAGCTGATCATCACATAATCTTGCAGTTACTGTGTAAATTTTTCTCCTGGCTCTGCTCACTTCACTCATCATAAGTCTTTCTAGGCTTTTTTGAAATAAACCTGCTCATCATTTCTTATAGAACAATAATATCCCATGATTCATATACTATAACTTATTGAACCATTCCCCAAGTGATGGATATCCATTCAATTTCAATCCCTTTCCACTATAAAAAGAGTTGCTATAAACATTTTTACACGCATGTGTTCTTTTCCCTTTTTTGATCTCTTTAAGATACAGACCCAGTAGTGACACTTCTGGATCAAAGGCTCGGCACAGTTTTTATGATCCTCACTCTTTTCAACTGTTTAAAAATGAAGTGATCCTTAATTCCCCTACTTATTTTTCTACTACTTTGTGTTACTGATGTTTGCTAAATGGTAAAGTAGGGAACTGAGAAATATTTCATATTTTTATATTTCATATTTTTATATTCACCTTTATTGAATTATATATATATATATACATATATATGTATATGTAAAAAAACAACCTTTATTGAAATGATTTCCTTTTCCTTAGGGAGAATTATTAGACAGCAAAAATGTGACAGCAGATTTTTGTTGTTTGTTGTTCAGTCATTTTCCCAGTCATGTCTAACCCTTCTTGACCCCATCTTTTGCAAAGATATTAAAGTAGTTTACTATTTCCTTTTCCAGCTTATTTTATAAATGAGGATACTGAGGCAAAAGAATGAATTGACTTGCTCAGGCTCATTTAGATAAAACGTATCTGAGTCTGGATTCAATCTCATGAAGATAAGTTTTCTGACTTCAGGTACTGTGCTCTATCTACTGCACCATTTGACAACTGCCTCACTTGACAATAAATAGGATTATATACTTGGAATCATTTTACCAGGATAGAAATTACAAGAACTCTCTTGGTCTAGGCTTTAAAGATCTGGGATCATGTTCCTATTAACTGCAACAGGGTTTTGTGAAGAATAGAAGACTTAATTACAATAATTATGTTAATTTCTTTAGGGACCTCTTTTTCATGGTTGTTCCATTCTAGTTGTTTTATCATATTTCATAACATAACTATAGTTTTCAGATTCATTGTTTATTACACACTTAATTTAATATGAGCTCATGTATTCATGACATTTTTTCCCCTAGCTAAAGTCTTGTATTTATGTTTGTAAATAAAGCAAAGGAATGAGAATATTTGGGGGCAATTAGTTGGTGCAAAAGGGCTGCAATGGTGAACAAAGAATAAGGCCTGGAGTCAGAAGGACCTGAGTTCAAATTATATCTAATGGAGCACTGGCAATTTAATTAGTTAGGATTGTATTTGTATACTTCTTGTGAAATATTATTTGTGATCTTAAAAGTCTCTCTGGTTGCCATTTTTTGAAAATGTTGAGGGAATCAGGGTATAGACTTACTCTAACTGACCTAGAAGAACATAGCACCAATAAACAAATTATTCCACTTAGCTATATAAATAATCTACAGTTTAATGGTGGTATGAAGCAAGAGAAGGAAAAAGGACCAGATTGTTGAGAGAGGACTTCATTATAGTGTTGGCTTTGCTATTCCCTTATTATGTGACCACAGACAAATCAATTAACCTCAGTGCCTCTATTTCTTAAACAACAATATTAAAATAATAATACACTTGCCCTGACTGGATCAAAGGGAGTCTTGAAATGTCAATAAAACCGTGATGTTTTATTGACAGACTGTTGGAGAGGAATCCAACTTATGTGGGCTCAAAAAGTACCACAAATACTTACTCAAAATGTGATCAAGACCAACTCAATTAAGTTTTCAGAGTCTCATTTCCTTTATTGTAATGTAGGGATGGCAAAAATTTGTGTTACTTCTATCAAGGCTTTGTCATGAAGGCTTTTGTCACTTTGCAAAACTTAAATAAATATGAATTGTTATGAGTGGGGCTTTTTTGGAAAATTAGATGGCCAGACTTGGATTGAGCAAGATCTGGATTTAAATTTTACTTCTGACATTTACTAGCTATGTGATCTTGAACAAGTCAATTAAATTCCATCAGGCTCAGCATTGTCATCTATGTAATGGGAATAACAATGCCTCCAGGAGTAGTAGCTACCTAAGAGAGTCATGAAACTTAACTAAGGTGATATGTGTGAAATATTTCATAGAACTTTTAAGTGCTACATTTTAAATTCTAGTTGCTAGATGGTATAATTAATAGGGTGCTTGGCCTGGAATCAAGAAGATTCATGTTCATTAGTTCAAATCTGATCTCGGACACTTACTAGCTGTGTGACTCTGAGCAAGCCATTTACCTTTGTTTGCTTCACTTGTTCATCTGTAAAATGAACTGGAGAAAGAAGGAGAAAATCATTCTATTATCTTCATCCAGAAAACCCCCTAATAAGGCCATAAAAAATCAGGCACCACTAAAGAGACAGGACAGCAAGAAATTTAATGACAGTTATTTTAATATATGTGAAAAAGATTTTCAACCATAAAGTGCTATGTAAATGTGAGTTATTATTGATTAATGAATTTGCTAATTATTCTCCATTTACATATATTAATTAGTCCCAAGATTATTTTTTAGCTGTGACATATGCTTGCCTATCTAAGATATTCAGTTTTCAAGAAAGATGAGAAATGATTGTGCTTTTCTTGCCTGTAGGGAAAACTTTATACTTATTTGAAATAAGTTCATGTATTTACTGTAATTACATGCATATTATAATGATGGAAGCCATATTATATTGAACTATTCTAATTAAAATTTAGTTTACTTTTACATTAGTTTGTCATTTGTAAGAATATGAGAATTTTAAATGTTTCTTTGAATAGAAAAGGGAAGATTTATAATTTCTTATTTCATTATACATATCATATAGAAATTACAAAGGATGTTATCCTGTGCACAGGGCTGGAAAACTCACATAGAGACAGGAGATACTAATTATATTGACTTAGGAAACATATTTTAACATTCTATTTTATTGTATTTTTATTTAATTTTCCTTCTGATCTTATTTTAATTTGGTTCAATTAGCACTGAAGTGTGATGCAATTACGTGTTTGATACTTAAGCTACAGTGGGTTATCTGGGAAATTAGTGTGGTATCATAAATGTCCTGGGTTCACGGTCAGATAGATTTATATCAGATAGATCAGACAGGTTTAAGTTTTCATTATCATACTTAAATTGCCATCAAGTGTCTTCACAGGCAGTGTGTAGAAGAAAAGCTGGCTTTGGAGCCAGGAAGAGCTGTATTCAAGTGCTAACAAGGTAGACCCTGGCCAAGTGGCTATGGGTGAGTTCCTTACCCTCTCTGAATTCTAGGCAATTCTCTAAGACTATAAATTGCAGAGAAAATGCTGACCTGCATTGGTACAAGTGTCTTCCTTCGTTTAGCTTATCCCTATAGCAATTAAATCACAGTCAATTTCTATTACTTATAGAAATGTTACTTCCCACTGTGGTTCGGAGGATTAATTAGACAGTGCAAATGAAAAGAGAGGCATTTGATGTTTTTCTGGTAGCCCAAAGGACCTGAATATCCTTTGTATAGACTTTATTTTTGTATTTCAAAGTAGTTCCAAGCCTTGCCCTGATACTTTAAGGCTACTGATGTAAGTCTGGAGGCCCAAGTCTCAATCAAAGTGAAGACCATAGGATTTAGTCTAGATCCTGTTTATTCTCAGAGATCTGAATTGTCACTGTGATTTTAAGTTGATTTTGTTTTTTACCCCTTTTTTTCTTTTATCTATCCTTGGGTGCCAAAGCTCTACTGAGTTTTAAAGAGTGAAAATATTGGAGATGATTTCTTGTTGAGAATTCTGAGCTTACAAGTGAGGCCTCTCTTCTGAGTCTGTAGTGAATGTCAGCAGTTAGTGAATAACTATTTCAACCTTATAATAATAATATTAATAATGCCCTATTTATACAATATTTTAGGGTTTCTGTAGCATTTTTTATAACAGAATTTTGAAGTAGGTAGTCCTTGTACCATTATCTCCCTTTGACAGATTAAGAAACCAAAGTGGATACAAAACACTTCCCACACAAATAAAGTCAGACCTCATCAGTTGGTAAAATATCAAGTGCTCATGGGTAGACTGAGCAAATATAATAAAAATGACAATACTACCTAAATTAATTGACTCATTTAGTGCCATACCAATCAAACACCCAAGAAATTATTTTACAGATCTAGAAAACATAATTACAAAGTTCATCTGGAAGAACGAAAGGCCAAGAATTTCAAGGGAATTAATGTGAAAAAATGCCAATAAAGGTGGCCTAGCTGTGCCAGACCTAAAACTATATTTTAAAGCAGCAGCAGTCATCAAAACCATTTGGTACTGGCTAAAAAAAATAATAGAGTAGTCGATTAGTGGAATAGGTTAAGGTCACAGGATAAAATAGGCAATAACTATAGCAATTTAGTGTTTGACAAACCCAAAGACCCCAGCTTTTTGGATAAGAACTCACTATTTGACAAAACTTTTGGTAAAATTGGAAACTAGTATGGAATAAATTAGGGCTCGACCCACACCTAACACGACATACCAAGATTGAAATATCCAGGTGAGAGAAAATATAAGACAGCCAAATTAATGTAAATTTGAGAGCATTTCTTGTTGGCCAGTGACTGAGCCCACAAGTACAAGACTTGGGGAATCATCACTAAGCAGTTTCAGGGACACATTTTTATAGGAAAAAACCACAATAAAGTTCCAAAACATTTATCACACTAATAATTTCATTCCCAGACAGATGGCAAAAGTTAACAATGAAACAATATTTCTTTAAGTTTTATGCTTCTCAAGTTGTCAAATTTTTTGGTTTTAGATAAGGTTTAAGGTGGCACATCTGGAGGCCAAGTGTTCCCACAATTGAAAACAGAAAATATCATCTGCATTAGGGAGGGAAAATCTGGTAACATAGTTCTGACTACAGAGAGAATTCAAACAGAGATAATATTCTCATGGTCTCAGGAGTGCACATGGGACAGTGTCCCCTCCACTTCAAGATAAGATCTAAATGGGTTCATGATTTAGGCATAGTGATATTAAAGCAGATTAGAAGAACATAGGATAGTTTACCTCTCAGATCTGTGTAGAAAGAAGGAATTTATAACCAAAGAAGAACTGGAACTCATAATTGAACACCAGATAGATAATTTAGATTATATTAAGTTAAAAAGTTTTTGTACAAACAAAACTAATGCAGACAAGATCAGAAGGGAAGCAATAAATTGAGAAATCATTTTTACATTTAGGTGTTCTGATAAAGACCTCATTTCTAAAATATATAGAGAATTGACTCACATTTATAAGAATCCAAGCCATTCTCCAATTGATAAAAGGTGAAAGGATATGAACAGACAATTTTCAGATGAAAAAATTAAAACTATTTCTAGTCATATGAGAAGGTGCTGTAAATCACTAATTGATCAGAGAAACGCCCATCAATTGGAGAATGGCTGAATGAGTTATGGTATATGAATGTTATGGAATATTATTGTTCTGTAAGAAATGATCAACAGGATGATTTCAGAGAGACTTGAGAGACTTACATGAACTGATGCTGAGTGAAATGAGCAGAACCAGATCATTATACACAGCAACATCAATATTATACTATGATCAATTCTGAAGAAGATGACTCTTTCCAACAATGAGAGATGATTGATGCCAGTCCCAATGATCTTGTGATGACGAGAGTCATCTCCACCCAGAGAGAGGGCTGTGTTATCTATAGAGTATGTATACTATATACACATAGTGTATTCTTTGTATTACTCAGATTTAACACAATGTCTGGCATTAGAAGGCAGCTACTTAATAAATGCTAGCTGATTGACTGACAAGAATTCTGTCTTCTACTTCATGCATCTTCACTGCACCATATTCCTGGAATTCTCTCCCTTCTCACTTTTACCTTCTGACTTTCTGATCTTCTTTCAATTCTTTACTCAAATCCTATCTTCTGTAGAAGGTACTTTCTCCTTTCCAACCCTTTCCTTTTCTTCTTTCTGAAGTTATCTTTCAGTGACATTATATTGTCTTGCATGCACATATTTATTTGCCTGTTGTTTCTCCCATTATAATGTAGCTAAGGGGAGAGATTATATCCTGCCCTCTACTTTCCTCCCCTTTCCCTTGTATCGAAAGCACCTATGCCAGGTACATAATTGACTAATATTGCTTGTTGACTGACTGCTGTATTATATGGGGAGATTATTGTAAAATGAGTGAATAGCTTGGTGTAAGTAGTGTTACAAAGTCATAGGTTTAAATATCTAGGATGACCAGACTTTCCAGAGTCTGAGCTAATTAAGATGAGCATTTTATGCTTTTGGCTTTATTAATAGCATAAACTCTTAAAAGGCAGAGATAGTTGAATTATATAACTTTTTAAAATGTAGCTCAAGTTTAATGGGATCATTCTAATATTAGATTTGTGATCATACACTTGTAGCAAAACTTCTAGGTACTATCTGAACCAGATGAAAAGTTAATTGAGGAATGTTTAACAAAATAAATTTAAAATGTACAATACAAAACAGATAATGTTAACATATGTTTTCTAAGTCAATATGGGTCCCACTAGGACATTTTTCTATTTGACACTATTGGCTTAAAACAAAGGCATTTCAGGAAGCTCTAGACTTTAAAGCCTCGAATCCCCTTAATCAGGCTAGCATCCTGATATACTTTGGGCTCAGTTTTTTACATTGCCTCTCTAAATATTGCCCAGCCTCCATTTTTCTAGTTCTGATCCAGCAATAACCTCATAATGATTCCACTCTTGTCAAGTGATTGCTCCTTTCTCCAGGTTCTTAATGTCTATACTATTTAATTTCTAAATACTGTCTTATATAGTTATGAATAAATTCTTAGAGGCTCATCTCCCTAACTAGATTGTAAACTCTTTAAGGGTAATTACTGGGCCATATATATATATTTTTAAAATAGGCCACAATTATTGTGTTCAGTATTTTTTTTTCTTAATTATTGGTAGTGTGTAATCTTAATTTTTTGCCACATTGACTTCCGGCCAAGATGGCGGCATGGAGGCAGACAGCTGCTTGAGCTCCGGTGTTTTCTCTCAGGACTTACTTCATGACAAGCCTCAGAGTTGATGCTTGACTGGAAAAGAAACCCACAAATATTCACCAACAGAAGACATCTTTGACATTTGCCAGAGAATGTCTGTGTTTGCTCAGGGGAGGGTCAAACAGACTGGGTTGCAGATTGAGGGCAGGCAGTCAGAGAGAGACAGACAACTCACACAGCTCAGACCTGAGGGGGGAGTAGTGCGATCTCTGCTGTTTCTGCAAAAAGACTTTTACCCCATTGTGGATATTCCATCTTGGCAGCAACCCAGGAGAAGCAGAAAGGGTGTAAACAGCAGAGGTGAAGAATAAAACTCCGGGAAAGTTAGCATCTCTTGGGAACCGGCCACACCCAACCCCCACCTGGAGTGACTCAGTGCGTTCTCAGAGCTCAGAGCACAGATGCAGCGCAGCCATCTCTGTCCTGTTAGTGGCTCTTTGCTGCTACCCTTCCCCCCCCCAGTCTGTAGAGGAAGCCCATTAACACCATCCAGCCCCATCCCCCCAAAACAGACCAATTGTTTCTCTTGTCAATTTGTTTTCTTTGATTCCACTCTGACAAAATGAACAAAAAATTCAGAAGGGCTCTAACCATTGACAGCTTCTGTATGGAGAGAGAGAAGACTTCAAATACTGAGGAGACTAAAAACAGACTGTCCCCAGAGGAATCCCCTAAGGGGGGTATGATCTGGTGCTCAATGCAAAAGAATCTCATAGAGGAAATCAAAAAAGCTTTCACAAGAGAGCTAGAATAGAAATTGGAAAAGGAAAGGGAAGCTTGGCAAGAGAGCCTGGAGAAATTATACAGAGTGGATAAAGAGATTAAATCATTGAGAAACAAAATTAGTGAATTGGAAAAGGTAAACAACTCCAAGGAAAACAGGATTAGTGAGCTGGATAAAGAAATCAACTCTCTAAAAAATAAAATGGATAAAATGGAAAAAAATTCCATAGAAAAAAAAACTCACTTAAAAACACAATTGGACAATTACAAAAAGATATAAAAAAAGTGAGTGAAGAAAATACATCACTGAAAATTAGACTCAAACAAGTAGAAATGAATGACTCAAGGAGAAACCAAGAGGTAGTCAAGCAAAACCAGAGAAATGAAACAATTGAAAAGAATGTTGTACCTTATTGGAAAGACAACAGACCTGGAAAACAGATCCAGGAGAGATAATTTCAGAATAATCGGACCCCCTGAAAAATGTGAGGAAAAAAAGAGCTTGGACACTATTTTTGAGGAAATTATCAAAGAGAACTGCCCAGACGTTTTGGAAACAGAGGGTAAAATATACATTGAAAAAATTCATCTATCACCTACCGAAAGGGACCCTAAAATCAAAACGCCAGGAAATATAGTGGCCAAGTTCAAGAACCATCAGACAAAGGAAAAAATACTGGAAGATGCTAGAAAAAAGCAATTCAGATATGGAGGAGCCACAATAAGGATAACCCAGGATCTAGCAGCATCCACATTAAAAGAACGAAGGGCCTGGAACATGATAGTCCAAAAGGCTAAGGAACTTGGTTTGCAGCCAAGAATAACTTACCCATCAAAAATGAGCATCGTTTACCAGGGAAGAAGATGGACATTTAACTAAATAAATGAATTCCATCTATTCTTGATGAAAAAAACAGACCTACATAAAATGTTTGATCTTCAAATACAGAACTCAAGAGATTTCTAAAAAGGTAAAAAGAAATCTTGAGAACTATAATTCTGCCATAAAAATATGTAAAGAACATATGTATAATTTGTCCTAAGAAACTAGAGGTGGAAAGGAGATTATATCATAAAAAAGTGTAAAGTGATGATACTACATCTCATGAAGAGGCAAAGGTAACCTATTATATCTGAGAGAAAGAAATGAGGGAGATGAACATAGTGTATCAATAGACATATTCGATTTATGGTGAAACTTCTTCCACTTCATTGAAAAGTGAGAGGGAAGGAGTAAGCTAAGGGGAAGGGAATACAGAAATTGTGAGGAAAAGGGCTAAAATAAGGGGATGAACTTTAAGGTGGGGAAGGGATACTAAAAAGGGAGGGCTGTGAAAAGCAAGTGGTGTTCACAAGTTGAATACTGGGTAGGGGGGTAAGAAGGAAGAAAAGGAGAAAAGCATAAGCAGGGGTTAACAAGATGGCAAGCAATATAGAATTAGCCATTTTAATCATAAATGTGAATGGGGTAAACTCCCTCATAAAGAGGAAGCAGTTAGCAGACTGGATTAAAAGTCAGAATCTTACTATATGTTGTTTATAGGAAACACACCTGAAACAGGGTGATACATTCAAACTAAAAGTAAAAGGGTGGAGCAGAATCTACTATGCTTCAGGCAAAGCCAAAAAAAACAGGGGTAGCCATCCTCATCTCAGGTCAAGCAAAAACAAAAATGGAACTAATTAAAAGAGATAAGGAAGGGCATTATATCCTGCTAAAGGGTAGCATCAATAATGAAGCAGTACCAATATTAAACATATATGCACCAAGTGGTGCAGCATCTAAATTCTTAAAAGAGAAATTAAAAGAGCTGCAAGAAGAAATAGACAGCAAAACTATAATAGTGGGAGATCTCAACCTTGTACACTCAGAATTAGATAAATCAAACCACAAAATAAATAAGAAAGAAGTCAAAGAGGTAAATAGAATACTAGAAAAGTTTGATATGATAGATCTTTGGTGAAAGCTAAATGGAGACAGAAAGGAATATACTTTCTTCTTAGCAGTTCATGGAACCTATACAAAATTGATCATATACTAGGGCATAAAAACCTCAAAATCAAATGCAGTAAGGCAGAAATACTAAATGCATCCTTTTCAGACCACAATGCAATCAAAATTACATTTAATAAAAAGCCAGGGGAAAATAGACCAAAAAATAATTGGAAACTAAATAATCTTATACTAAAGAATGATTAGGTAAAACAGCAAATCATAGACATAATTAATAACTTCACCCAAGAAACTGACAATAATGGGACATCATACCAAAATGTGTGGGATACGCCAAAGCAGTAATAAGGGGAAGTTTTATATCTCTACAGGCCTACTTGCATAAAATAGAGAAAGAGAAGGCCAATGAATTGGGCTTACAACTAAAATTGCTAGAAAAAGAACAAATTAAAACCCCCCAGACAAACACAAAACTTGAAATTCAAAAAATAAAAGGTGAGATTAATAAAATTGAAAGTAAAAAAAAAAACTATTGAATTAATTAATAAAACTAAGAGTTGGTTCTATGAAAAAACCAACAAAATAGACAAACCCTTAATAAAATTGATTAAAAAAAGGAAAGAGAAAAAGCGAATTGTTAGTCTTGAAAATGAAAAGGGAGAACTCACCACTAATGAAGAGGAAATTAGAACAATAGTTAGGAGCTACTTTGCTCAACTTTATGCCAATAAATTCGATAACTTAAATGAAATGGAAGAATACCTTCAAAAATATAGCTTGCCCAGATTAACAGAGGAAGAAGTAAATAGTCTAAATAGTCCCATCTCAGAAAAAGAAATAGAACAAGCTATTAACTAACTCCCTAAGAAAAAAATTCTCAGGACCAGATGGATTTACATGTGAATTCTACCAAACATTTAAAGAACAACTAACTCCAATGCTATATAAACTATTTGAAAAAATAGGGATTGAAGGAGTTCTACCAAATTCCTTTTATGACACAAACATGGTACTAATACCTAAACCAGGTAGATTGAAAACTGAGAAAGAAAACTATAGACCAATTTCCTTAATGAATATTGATGCTAAAATGTTAAATAAGATATTAGCAAAAAGACTTCAGAAAATCATCCCCAGGATAATACACTATGACCAAGTGGGATTTATACCAGGAATGCAGGGCTATACTATTAGTATAATTGACCATATTAATAATCAAATTAATAAAAAACATATGATCATCTCAATAGATGCAGAAAAAGCATTTGATAAAATCCAACATCCATTCCTACTAAAAATGCTTGAGAATATAGGAATCAATAGACTATTCCTTAAAATAATGAGCATATATTTAAAACCGTCAGTAAACATCATATGTAATGGCGATAAACTAGAACCTTTCCCTGTAAGATCAGGAGTGAAACAAGGTTGCCCACTATCACCATTACTATTCAATATAGTACTAGAAACGCTAGCCTCGGCAATAAGAGCTGAGAAAGAGATTCAAGGAATTAGAGTAGGAAATGAGGAAATCAAATTATCACTCTTTGCAGATGACATGATGGTATACTTAGAGAACCCCAAAGACTCTGCTAAAAAGCTATTAGAAATAATTCAGAATTTTAGCAAAGTTGCAGGATACAAAACAAATCCATATAAAACTTCAGCATTTTTATACATTACCAACACAATCCAACAGCAAGAGATACAAAGAGAAATTCCATTCAAAATAATGGTCAATAGTATAAAATATTTGGGGATATATCTACTAAAGGAAAGTCAGGAATTATATGAGCAAAATTACAAAACACTTGCCACAAAAATAAAGTCAGATTTAAATAATTGGAAAGACATTCAGTGCTCTTGGATAGGCCGAGCAAATATAATTAAGATGACAGTACTCCCTAAACTAATCTATTTATTTAG
This sequence comes from Sminthopsis crassicaudata, assembly GCF_048593235.1. NCBI lineage: Eukaryota > Metazoa > Chordata > Mammalia > Dasyuromorphia > Dasyuridae > Sminthopsis > Sminthopsis crassicaudata. The sequence continues at coordinate 116,514,148 of NC_133621.1, forward strand.
TGCTATACCAATCAGACTCCTAAGAAACTATTTTAATGACCTAGAAAAAATAACAACAGAATTCATATGGAACAACAAAAGGTTGAGAATTTCAAGGGAAGTAATGAAAAAAAAATTAAAGAAGGTGGTCTAGCTGTACCTGATCTAGAACTATATTATAAAGCAACAGTCACCAAAACCATTTGGTATTGGCTAAGAAATAGACTAGTTGATCAGTGGCATAGGTTAGGTTCACAGGGCAAGATAGTGAATAAAAATAGCAATCTAGTGTTTGGCAAACCCAAAGATCCCAAATTTTGGGATAAGAATTCATTATGTGATAAAAACCGCTAGGAAAACTGGAAATTAGTATAGCAGAAACTAGGCAAGGACCCACATTTAACATCACATACTAAGGATAAAGATCAAAATGGGTCCAAGATTTAGGTATAAAGAACGAAATCATAAATAAATTGGAGGAACATGGGATGGTTTACCTCTCAGATTTGTGGAGGAGGAAGGAGTTTTTATCCAGGGAGAACTAGAGACCATTATTGATCACAAAATAGAAAATTTTGATTACACCAAATTAAAAAGTTTCTGCACAAACAAAACTAATGCAAACAAGATTAGAAGGGAAGAAACAAATTGGGAAAACATTTTTACAGTTAAAGGTTCTGATAAAGGCCTCATCTCCAAAATATGCAGAGAATTGACTTTAATTTATAAGAAATCAAGCCATTCTCCAATTGATAAATGGTCAAAGGATATGAATAGACAATTTTCAGATGATGAAATTAAAACTATTTCCACTCATATGAAAGAGTGTTCCAAATCACTATTGATCAGAGAAATGAAAATTAAGACAACTCTGAGATATCATTACACACCTGTCAGATTGGCTAAGTTGACAGGAACAAATAACGTTGAATGTTGGAAGGGCTATGGGAAAACTGGGACGCTGATGCATTGTTGGTGGAGTTGTGAAAGAATCCAACCATTCTGGAGAGCAATCTGGAATTATGCCCAAAAAGTTATCAAAATGTGCATACCCTTTGACCCAGCCATACTACTACTGGGCTTATATCCCAAGGTAATACTAAAAAAGGGAAAGGGACCTGTATGTGCCAAAATGTTTGTGGCAGCCCTTTTCATAGTGGCTAGAAGCTGGAAGATCAATGGATGTCCATCAATTGGAGAATGGTTGGGTAAATTATGGAATATGAAGGTTATGGAATATTATTGCTCTGTAAGAAATGACCAGCAGGAGGGATACAGAGAGGCTTGGAGAGACTTACATCAACTGATGCTGAGTGAAATGAGCAGAATTAGGGGATCATTATACACTTCAACAATGATACTGTATGAGGATGTATTCTGATGGAAGTGGATATCTTCAACATAGAGAAGAGCTAATCCAATTCCAATTGATCAATGATGGACAGAATCAGCTACATCCAGAAAAGGAACACTGGGAAATAAGTGTAAACTGTGAGCATTGTTTTTTTTGTTGTTGTTGTTAGTTTATTTTGTTTTGTTTCTCTTCCCAGATTATTTTTACCTTCCGAATACAATCCTTCCTTTGCAACAACAAGAACAAAATTCGGTTCTGCACACATATATCGTACCTAGGATATAGTATAAGATATTTAATATGTATGGGAATGCCTGCCATCTAGGGGAGGGGGTGGAGGGAAGGAGGGGAAAAACTCGGAACAGAAGGGAGTACAAGGGATAATGGTGTAAAAAAAAAAAATACCTATGCATATGTACTGTCAAAGAAAATGTTATAATTATAAAAATTAATAAAAAATTAAAAAATTAAAAAATTGCCACATTTTATTATGATATGGAACATCATAGTATTAATAATGAGTAAACAAAGTATTGAAATCTTGAATTGAGCCATTATTTCATATTGAAAAGTAGTAATGACAGGAGAAGGCTAATTGATTATAGCTGACAATAGAAGTATATACAAGACTCTAATTGACAATAGCTCACAGTTTATAAACATTGATACTATATATATATATATATATATATATATATATATATATGTATATATATATATATACACACATACAGATGTATATTTACAGTTATGGTCTTTTTTTTTTAAACAATTCATCAATGGATATGACAAGCGCTTCACTACCTCTTGAACTGAATAAAATTAAAAAAAAAAACTAATTTTAAAAAATCGATTCCTTTTCTCAAAAAAGCTAATTTTAAAATTAATTTACATATTAAATACAATGTATTTTTACCAACATTAACTTGAGATTTTACAACTGATTTTTATTTATTTTTTTTTTTTTTGGGTAAACCTTCTTCCTCACCCGGCATTTAGCATAGTGTTTGACATATCATAGGTGTCAAGTAAATGTTTATCAATTTATTGTTAGTTATAAATATATATAGAATGGAGTTTCATGAATTTGGAAGAAAAGCACATGGGGATTTACAAACTATTTGAACTGCAGTACATTTATAACAATAGTCATCTTCTTCCAAATATATGCAACAGTTTGAATAGTATTAATCAAGCCTTCCTAGGTGATTCTTAGGCATCATTTTTTTCTTTTTAATAAATAGATATAAAATGCATAAATAACATATTAAATTTGTGTATCATAAATAAGTGTTTCTGAAGTCCTCAAAATATTTATTCAAAACAGGTTAAACATTGCCCGTACTACTCATTTATCAATCTATGTATTTGATACTACAACATTATCTATCTTCCTTCTTGTCTAAATCTGCATGGTATAAATTAGCTGATTCAAATAAGTAAAGGCTTAATATATGAGCACCATATTTGTGTAATAATTATTCTTCCTATTTAAAGATAGTAGTATAGTATTTCACTATCTTTCAAAATTGAATATAATGAAATTACCCTTTTCGAGGACAACTGTGGATTAGGATGCCAGCTTGGGAACCCCTGATTTCATGCAGTTTCCTTGGCGTTGATTACTTGTAGAATTTGTGCTTTGATTCTTTCAGAGAATCTCTGTCTCAAGCAAACATCTGCTGCTGTCATTTTCTCAGCAATTGTTTTCCAAAACAAGAACCCCTTTTAAGGAAACCCAAAATGTAAATCTTGGCATGAGATACCATCCTTCCCTTGGTTTTACATAATAATTGTGCATCATACTGAAACAGCTTTGGTTGCTTTGCTCATTTTGTTCCCCTTCCCTACCCTTCTGGATTCTCCTTTTTCCACTTTAGTAGTGACTAAAATTATCTGTGAAAATTACCCTAGGGTACACATAGCAAATTAAATAGAATTTGGGAATTCTTTCTCCCCCAAATAGTTTTATCATATGCATGAGCTTGTTTCTTTTTTCTAAATTCATCTTATTTAGACCCATATTTTATGATGCCATCACAAACAAAAGTTCATTTAAAAACTGAGTATGTACATATCTATGAATGATCTGAAATATCTTGGTATACTTTCTATTTTTCATACCCAGTTGTAATTCTATGAAGCTTCCCTCAGGTGCCCTTCTCCTTCACTAGAGAAATACCTCACTGTGACAGAGAAAGAAAAGACCTTAAATTTAGAAAGATCCTTAGGTTATTATTCAATCCACTTATTAATTAATTGATTAATTAATTAAATCCCTTCATTTTACAGTTAAGAAACTAAGGCTTAGAAAAGTAAAGTGACATACCAAATCCTACTGGAACTAAGTGACAAAGCCAGAATTTAAGTTCATATCAGCTCCTTAACAAATTTCCCAGGCTGATCATATTTGCATTCCCTACATGGCTATACTACTTTGCACTTCATCATATTTAGGATCAAAATGTCTTACTCTCTTTCCTTGCCCTACCCAGCATTCTTTTTAGCTTCACTTTATGTGTTATCTTCCATTAGCTTGTAACTTTCTTGAGGTCAGGGACTATGTTTTTAATAATTTTATATTCCTAGCATTTAGCACAATGTGTAACAGGTAAAGGCAATTAATGAAGGTTTATTGACCAATACTCTTGTTCTACTCTTTCTATCATACACTATTTTGGTGTATATATAGGGGAAGTCTGCTTTCTCCTCTATGTAGCATCTCTTATCCTAGCTCTTAGTATACCTTTAACATGTAGGACGCTCATATTCCAGGATTGCAAAAACTTGTTCAACTCTTAACCGGTTATCACAGACCCTGAAGATGTGTTGGAACTGTAGTATTCCTCCATTTTTCAGTCTCACCTGGTTAATGTGAGGAAATTAATGTTTATCCAAAAGCTTCTATTTTTCCTTCTTCTCTTTTTCACAAACCACAAGTCCAGGACTGGTCACAACCAGCAAGTTAGAAAAAAAGGAAATCAAAGATAAAACTTAAAATTAGAATAATTTCATTTTTTCTTATTTACTTATGCTGTGATTATTTATGTCACATTATTCAAGCTTATATTATTTATGTAATTTAACATTAATTTATTTAAGCTTCTAGATACCTGACTTTTGAAACTTCTTTGTGCTATTTTGCCTTAACTTACTTATGATTCATTTAAATTACAACATTCCTGGATTGCTTTGAATGCTTGGCTCATAGATTTTTAGTTAATCTCTGGTTGGAACTTAATATAATCATAGCATTTCAAAATTAGAAAGAATTCTAAACACTATTTGAAATCATTGAAGATTTGTTTGAATACTTCACGGATAGAGAAGTCACTATCTTTTAAGATAGTCCAATTCTCCTTAGTAGATTTTTGGGGTCTCTTAAAGTCTTATAGAATATGTGTTAAGTAATAGTAAAGAAGCAAAGTAAATTCTACTAGTTGGGGAATAGCTAAACCAATCTGCAGTATGAATGTAGCAGAATATTACTGTGCTGCAAGAAACTTTTGTAAGAAACAATATGATGAATACTGAGAAATATGGAAAGATTTATATGACTCATGAAGAGTAAAATGAGTAGAGCCAAGAAAATATAATATTTACAGTGATTACAATGCCAATGGAATGATCACCCACAAAACAATGAAAATGAATGTTATATAATTGCAAAAAATAAGTATATCCTCAATGAAAAGAACATGATAAAGTATTCTCACTCTACATCTTTATAGAGGGTAGAGAACAACAGGTGTGATACATTGCATATATTTTCAGCTTTTTCTATTTATAGTTTTGCTAATTTTTTCTTCCTCTTCCCTTCTTCGAAAAATAACTTGTTATATGGGATCCTGGGAGAAAACCTGCTGATATTTTTAAAAATAGCAAAAACAACCCATCAACCAAGAGATATCAATAAAATCTATGTTAACAAAAAACAAACAAGCAAACAAAAACAACAAAGCCTTAAAAGATCTGTTTAAGAGATAGCTATGCCAGATTGCACTGAGATATTCTCAGCTAATTGTTTGCAATTGAATTGGAAACTTATGGTTCAGTGGGAAATATTAGATTTATTAGCATCAGGGCAAAGCAATATGCACCCTTGAATCAAATCTTAAAATATTTTAACAGTGTGAAGCAACTACATAGTAAACCAAAGGATTGAAAAGTTTTAGGGCAAATAAGGTTCATTTCTTCAGTTGTGTGCTTTGCATATTAGCAGGATACAAGGAGAAACTACTTCACTGCTGAAATGGTAAAGTAGAAAATTATTTTGTTTAAAAGGCAGCAGAGTAACGAGCAAGTTAATCTCCAATTTCTATTCTTGTAACAAAGAACTTTTTAATTTAAAGGAGCAAAAACCAACATCCCTGAGACACTTTTTCAAAAAGTCATTAAATGAGCCTGTCTCCTCCTAAGTCACTTTATAGATGCCCAAAATGATTTTCCATTGAGGAATACCATCTGAAAGTGATGGCCTATGTGAAGATTTCCTTCATTAAAAATTATTAATAAAAATGGAAGGAAAGTAATTATAAAAAAATGAATTTAAAACTTTAGTAAAATGTGGTATCTGGGCCTGGCTATGAGCATAATTTATTGTATTAGAAAAATCATTTCACTTTTCTCCACTTAAGTCTCCTCATCTGTAAAATGATTGGACTAGATAATATGAGATTCCTGCTACTCTGAAATTCCATGATTATATAACTCTTAAGCATTATTGATGTCTTACTTTGTGGTTCATTAATCTATTTATATATACTTTATTAAACTTTGTGCCATAGCGATTTATCATTTATAGTTCAAATTACAGTATTTTCAGTTGGAAGGGACTACAGAGGTTATTTAATCCAATTCACATGACCTCTAGAGATATCCCTCGGCAGGTCTGTGTATATCATATATTATATCATATCACATATCATGTCCTATTTACCTATTCATTTATCCATGTATTTATTTATCCTTGTATCCCTAGCTCCTCCTAGTATAGTGTTTTAATAATTAGATACTTCATAATTATTGGTTAACTATATTGATACTTAACTATACATATTCTCTCTATTACATCCCTGCATTATAGTTAACCTCTGTTTGAATACTTCCAATGACAGAAAGCTCACTATCATATATTGTATTTGGTTCTAGACATCACATTTTATAAAGTACATTTACAAATTGAAAAATATCCATAGGAAAACAATTCATATTATACAGGGCCTTGAGATTATGCAATGTGAGGGTCAGTTGAAGGAAATGGGGATATTTACCTTAGGAAAAAAAAGAACACTTGGGATAAAAATAAATGTGGTCAAGCAATAACACAACTGCAAAAATAACAGTACTATTTATACAATGCTTTAACTTTTACTAAGCACCTTGCATATGTTATATCATTTAAAGAGATGTCATATGAAGAATATATTAACTGATTCTTTTTTAACCCAGAGGTCAGTACTAGGAAAGAGCAATAGTGGAGAGGCAAATTTTGGTTCAATGTAAGGGGAGAGTTCCTAAGGAATAGTTATTCAAAGAATGAAAGGACTGTCTCTGGAAGAGAAGAGTCGTTCTTCATTAGAGGTCTTCATCAGCTAGATGATATTGTTCCTGGAATAATATAGAGGAGTTTTTGAATTCATTTATGGATTAGAATAAATAATCTTTGAGATCCATTCCAGTCTTGAAATATTTTTGATTCAGGGAAGGGTCAAGATAGTGAACTCTGAGAAATATGAGGAGAGAATTGATTTAAAATTGTAGATATGTTGCAATTATTTCTGTGAAAGAAAAAATTATGTATGTATACATTTACAAAAAGAATATAACCTTTCCCAGTAAATAATCCCCTCTGGTAGCATTATTTCTATAGGAAAAATCAGATATGCTTTATGTTATTTCCACTTACAGCAATGTTTCCTGGAATATAAGCTGCTATAAGCTTGATTTCTGCCTGTAATAGCAGATATTTTTCTCTTTCAGTGTTGTTGTAAAATGAGAATGGGAACATGAATATTAAGATGTTTTGCAAAGCAGTATAAAAATGTGAGGGGTGATTATTGCTAACATATTACACATCTTTTAAATAATAGCTCCAAAGGACTCTTACTCCTATGCCTCATTAGGGCAGGAACTTGACCCTGCCTTCCCTATAGCTATGTTTATGGAGTATGGGCTTTGGCAGATCCTACCCAGTTGAGAAGGTTATGAGTATACATTTGGTAATGGATCAAACATCTGCTGCACAGGGAATGACCTAGTCACATCTTGTAAAGGCTTAGTGCACATGTGGCCAAAAGTGATAAATATGTTGGTGATAAGAACCTTTTTTTTCTTTGTTTATCTTTCTTGCTCAGACTTCAAGAGCAGGAGTCACACATTGGCTTGATTTCTAAACAAATCAATATTTTTATTGATCTCCTTTGGGCTGGTTAACTCCAACTTGATCAATCTGGTGGGCCCCTGATTTCAAGTGCTTACCATATTGGTGCTGGATTAAGGTGCCAGATTCTTTCTTTCTCTTTCTCTCTCTCTCTCTCTCTCTCTCTCTCTCTCTCTCTCTCTCTCTCTCTCTCTCTCTCTCTCTCTCTCTCTCTCTCTCTCTCTCTCTCTCTCTCTCTCTCTCTCTATATATATATATATATATATATATATATATATATATATATATAAATCCAACGAAGTGATCCTATTATCTAAATTAGTAATGTGTATTTCTATTGTGCTGAAACCAATAACTGTATATATATATACACAATAGAAATACACATTACTAATTTAGATAATAGGATCACTTCGTTGGATTCCCATACACACTAAATAGCACCTAGTTCTAAATTGTCTTAAAAGGTATATAGGAGTTGAGATATATATTGGAGCAGGAATCAATGGTATTGATAACACATTGATAACACATTTCTTTCAAATATCAAATACATATGTTCATGCACTTGTACATGTGTATCTCAGAGATTCCTTAATTATAGCAATATTTACATATATGATATAGACATATATGTATGGAATATATGGGTATATTATACATTCTGTATGCAGAGTACACATGATTGTATGAACCCTAATGTTTAAAGGATCTATGAAATACACATGTGAATGTGTTTTTTTCTTTAGTTTTTTTAAGGGTATGTAATTTTGTCAGTGATAATGTTCCCTCTCCCAATGAAGATATAATCCTTTCCATGCCTTAACAAGTATTTTAGGTACAGACACAAATAAACACACTCTACTTCTCAGGGTTGTTGTAAGGATAAAGTGAGATACTATTTGTAAAATACTTTGAAAACTTTAAAGTACCATTTAAGAGACAGAGAAAAGGGAGAGGGGGAAGAGGGGAAGTAGAAAGGGAAGTAGAGAGAAAATCAGAGTACTACTAAAGAAAACAGAAAAAAATATCTTATTTTCTTGATTTAAAAAATGAAAAGGCTGAAAGTTGCCTTTTAGCAGCTGCTCTTGGGGAAAAAAATCCACCTACTCTTCATTCTCATTTGATCTATTTGTAACTTCCCTAGAGCCCTAGTGAATTGTGTCTTCTGGAATGTTGTCCAGTCTAGGATTATAGAGGGCTGCAGGCTCAGTAAACTTCACTTTTTATGAGACGTTCACATAGAGGTGTCTGCATAATATTGGGTTGAATTGTTCGTCTTACAAACATCAACTTTCAGGGGGCAGAAGAGATTATTTTCAGAAAATTGGGCTGTAGAATTGACAAAACCATTTGCTTCCTAATTTATAATTCTTTTAAGATACAGTTGCTAAAATTTGTCTCTGTTACTAACATCTGATTTGAGCAAAATTCTCATTTATTTAAAAAATTCACATTGATAAGGATTTCAATGACTGGGGATCAACTTTATGGGCCTGTTGAAGTAAGTTGAGATAATTACTATTCCTTTGGTCCTTATAAGGAAAACTAAAACAATCTTTAGTAACTTGTTAGTCTCAGTATTTTATAGATCTAATAATAGAGGAAGAAGTATACATTAATAGGAGAAACTATGGTATTATGTAAGGTGAAATTTTTATGAAGCCTCAAGCTTTGAATAATAATGTAGAGGAAATAATGATTATGTTTAATGGAAGCAGTATTATCAACCATAACCAATTACACCCAGCCATTTGAAGTAACGGCATTTCTTAATTATCTTTGAGCATTTTCCCCATTTGCTAATTTGGATTACAATCACGGAATTTAAACAAAAGAAGACCTGAATTAGGAGATCAATTCCACATAACTAGATATTTAAATATTTAATTTAATATTTAATATTGAAATTCAAAGACTGTGTTGATCCTTCCATTAGCTTAGAATCACAATTGGTCTTACTTCAAAATTAAGGACTGATTTGATTTTTTTTTTCAGATGGGGTAAGTGACAATAAATTTTATAGGGGGCAGGGCATAATATATGTCTAGTGAGAACTATACATTTTCTTTGCCCTTGAGGAAAGCACTCAGCCTTTTCCCTGCTGCTTCCTCCTCTCTTGGAGATTTTTTTTTTTTTTGAAGAAAGAGCCCTTTCGTAATTGTTTAACCTGGTTATTCTGGCTTTATAGAAAATAAGGAAATAGAAAAGAATGTGGCAAAAGAGCCAATGAACATTCGAGTCCCTGCACTCCATTAGTAGTACGACTGAAGAGGAAAGTACATTATCCAGGCAGTGGGTGAGATAGGAGACAAATATGATTAATAGCCTAAGTAATCATAGGTGAAAAGCAGGGGTGTGAGGCAGGAGAATTATCAAAGCAAACTGAGAGACTGTAATGAGAGTGTGCAATGGGATACAAAATAGAAAGTTTCAAGAGAATAAAGTGAATTTTCCCCCCTGGAGAGGAGAAGGCTTGTTACATTGAGATAGCTAAGAATACTATGTCCATCAGGTCCAGCTGCTAAAGAAGATGGCAAACATTGTCTTAAAGAAAATGATATCACTCAACATGAGCTGAACTCTAGGAAGTGGAATTCAGAAGCCCATAAATGGGGTCTCTGAAGAATTACCAATACCTTCTGTAAGCTAGGGCATAGGGAGGATAGGATTCATATATGGAGGAGAAAATCAGAGCCTTTTTCCTTGCCAGAGTTTATTGCAGGTGGTAGCAAAAATCATGGCGGGAGGGAGAAGAGTACACCTTTTATGGGCTTAGACACAATGCTTTTTGTGATCTTTGACCTATAAATAAAACTGTTCTATGTTTGAGCTTTGCAATCCTAAGGGCTTTTGCAGTCCCAGTGACTACCCTTAGGAAACTACCTCATCCTGACATTTATAGGTTACATCTGAACAAGGGAAATTAACCAATGAAGTGTAAGTTCAAAAAAAAAGTGTAAATCCAAAATATATACTTGGATTTTTGTGCCAGGAGGAAGCATCTAGCCCAAGGGTAACACATATTTCATATTCAGTTGACTTTGTACAAACAATGTATTTTTGTAGAGTTGCATGTAAATGGGTTGTTTTTGTTAGTTGAAATATATTTTAATGCAATAAGAGTTTGACTATTTAAAAGAATCTCATTGATAAATATTTAAGTAAATAATTACTCTTTAATTGTATTTTGTTTCTGTAAATCTCGTTTTGCATTTATTAGATACACTTAAGTGGTAACAATATACCTTCTTAAAATTCATATAGCAATGAATATTCCAAATCACAAAATGTTAATATTTCCTTCTAAAATTTGAATAATCTATTGCCTATATTATACTTCTCATATATTCGCCCTTGTATTTATTTACTTTTTAATGATTTAATTTATTTCTTTGCCATAAAGGAGAACTTTGAATGTGCTTCTCTTTGTGCCTTTGAGTTCTTTCTCAACTATTATAAACTTAAACCCTTGTATAAAAGCAATTTTATAGAACTTAGCAGCCCACTGTAGGCTTCCTTTCCAGAAAGAAAGAAAGAAACAGAGACTCCATGATTAATCTATTTAAATTTTCTCTTCCTTAACATCCTAAAAATCTCTTGTCTTCCCATAATGCCATTTTACAACCATGATTCATCTTTGCCCTTTCTTTCTTCTGTTCCTTCTTGGGTAACTTTGAATTTTTGAAGACTATAACTGAATTATGCTAAAGACCATCAAGCAAGCAAGTCTTTATTTCTCTTCTAATTGGTTCTATATCATATTGTCTCTAAAGGCTATTCCAAATATTGTCTACATTTCTCAGTTCTTCAGTCCTCTGTACCTCTTCAATAGATGATATTACTTTCAATAGAAAGTTTTGTTTCTGTTTAATAGAACTTCAGCAGACAGTATTCAATTAACAATATTTATCTTCTTTATCTCCTCAAAAGTTAGCTGCATCTTCACCTGTTTCTTCCCTTTCCTTTGCTATCTCAGAAAAAGAAATGTTCTTGTAAGAAACATTTTTCCTCAATTACATATAAAAATAATTCAACTTAATTTTAACTCAAAACTCCAAATTTTTTTCCAAACTTTTTCCTTGTTGATCCCTGAGACGGTAACCAATCTGATGTTATACATATGCAATCATGCAAAACATATGGTCATATTAATCATGTGAAAGAAAACAGACCAAAACAACACACAAAAAGTGAAAAATAGTATTATTCCATGTACATTCAACTTCAAAAATTAGTTCTTGCTTTCAAAGGCTAATCCCTTCACCTTTGTTCTGAATGACCCAGCTTCACCTACTTCCTTTATGATATAACTCTGCTTATCACTGTCTTTGCTATGTCTTTAAAGTTTCTTATAGTACTGACTACTATTGTACATATAAAAAAGCAGAAAGAAGAACAATATTTACAAAAGAACAATAACATTAAAAGACAGCTGAATTCAGATTAAATGTAAGGCTATCAGTTCTAGTCTCAGAAAAATAGATGATTAAAAACTAACTTTTCACAGTAAAGAGATCAGCTATAAGTACAGAATAGTTTGTGCTAAGTTACAAAGTAATCTCTTGTCAATGTAATTGGTTTAACTGTTTTTTTTTCTTTTATTTCAAGAGGTTCAAAAGAAAGGACAAATGTATTGGGAAATGACAGTAATAAAATTGTTTTTAAGTATCAATAAAAATTTTTCAACTGTGTTCAACTTTTTCTAGCATCATTTGACATTTCCTTGGCAAAGATACTAGAGTGGCTTGCCATTTCCTTCTCTGGATCATTTTACATATGAGGAACTGAGACAAACACGATTAAGTGATTTGCCCAGAGTCATACAGCTAGTTAGTGTTTAAGTCCAAATTTGAACTCATGAAGATGAATTTTCCTGAGTTTGCACCTAACATTATTCACTGGATAACCTAGCTTTCTCAGTGAGGCTGATTAGTTGATTTCAATTAGCCAGCATTTATTAAGCATCTATTTTATCACATTCTTTTACATTATATTTAATATCCCATGCCAGAAAGCAGAGAAACAAAAATACAAGAAACAGTTTCTGCCCTCAAACAGCTGATTGCAATTTTGGAAGAAGGGTCACATGAGCTAAATCTAGAAATAAGCAAAAAATCAATTATATATATTCTAAACCTATGAAAAAGTATTGGGACAGGGGATAGTATTGTTGAGTTTGTCAGCTAAAACTTGGAATGCAAAAAAAAAAAAAAAAGGAGAGAGTAATAAATAATTCTGTAGAAGTCTGAGACATTGTTAAAGGCTTTAAAGGACAGATCTGAAAATATTCACCTGAAAATATTGTAGCGGGAAAGTGATTGTCAGATCTATGTTTTAGGAGTATTAATTTAGTCATTGTATGGAAGATAAATTAAAGCCAGGATTCAAGTAGGCAGGGAAATTAGATAAAAGACTACTATAATGGTCCAAGGAGAGGGAGTCACAAGGGCTTGAAATATGGTGGATGGCTATCTAAATTGAAAGAGGATGAGGAGAGGTCCTGGAGTTAAATACTGATTGAATGTGATGGGTGAGAGAAAAGGAAGAATTGACAATGAATTCAAGGTCATGAATTTAGATGCTAAATTTTGGGTATTACAGTGGTACCTTCAGTTGAAATAGTTACTTGGAGAAAGGACAGATTTGGAGGTATGGGGGCGATGATGAGTCTGTATTGGACACGTTCCCTTTCAGATGTTTATAGGATCTCCAGAGGGAGATGTTTTGTTGTGTAAGATAACATTGGATCAAAATTAAGAAGGAAAGTTAAAAGTGGTACATACACGTGGAAGTATAGTGAGTATAACCAAAATCATAGAAGTTAATGAAATCATCAACAGAAGAACATTCAGGGCAAAGGTAAGGGAGACAGGATGAAGTAGTAAAGGAAGTCTAAGAGATGGTCAAAGAAATAGGACTATGTAGAAGAAATACTTGAACATAGAAGGCATTAAACAAATATTTATCAAGACAAAGTGAATGAAGTATCATGTAGCCTAGATAAATCTTGATAGTACTTGTACATTTTTTCCATGTTACTTTCCAAACAAATAAACAGGCCAAAAAAAAAAAAAATACAAATACACTATTTTCCTCAAGCACATTTTGGTATACACAAAAAAAGGGAAAGCATGCAGATCATACTTGCAGGCTTCTGCTTCCTTCTAAGTATACTTTCAGTGACATTAAAATTAGTGTCAACTCATGCAATTATATGTTTCCCCCCTCTCTTTTAAAATAATGGTTCTTTTATCTGAATTTTATCTCCTACTGATGCATTTAATAATTACTTTGGCCTACTTCACTTGCATTAGGCTTAGAAACCAGACAACCTGAAAAATATTAAAGAGCTTAAGATTAATTCTTTAATTCAGTGCCAGTTCTTTTCCACTGAATAAATATGCTATCAGAGCTTTTCTTTTGTTTGTGGTCTCTATTAACTTTAATGGGTGGGCATTGCTCAATGGGAATTTTTTAAAAGGCATTTTTGAAGATCTAATGTAGCATTATTCCCCTCAGCTTTCTTTCCTAATGGCCGATATGATCTACAACTTTTTAACCACTTAATTTTATGTTTTTAAAAGATGATAAATTCAAGCACAGAATTCATTGAAATGTGATATTCAGTAGCAGGTATATCATTAGTTGTATCCTTTTATTTCTCTTGTAGGCCTAGAAATATTCTTAAGACTGTGAATTCCTTAGGATCAGGGTCTAATATTTGTATCTCTTTGTATCTCTCCTAGCAGCTAATTAGTGTTCAGCACATAGTAGGTATGTAACAAATTCTTGTTAAATAAATGATAGCAATGATGGGATTAAATATATATATATATGTATATATATATGTACATATATATATGCATACATATATTTGTATATATATATACATATGGAGAGAGTAAATGATTATAATATATATATACACACACACATACATACATACATACATACACGTACTTTCAGTATCAATACATCCATTAATTAATTCATCATATATCTATGTGCAGAGTACAGAACTAGTTTCAAAAGAAAATAGGAAGATAAATAAAATTTGGGATCTGCCTTCAAAAAGACTAGAGTAACGACATGGGCAAAGATAAGAAGTCAGATTGTGATAAATGCATAATTGGAGTATGAAGTGCTTTTCAGTCAGTCAAAGGACAGATTGCTTTTATGTATTCTAATCCTAAACCACCTCAGCTCATCATTCTGGCTGGCAAGTTTTTTGTTTTTTTTTTAAATAATAATCAAATAGTTATTAATTTAAATAATTGAAGGAGAGGAAATGTCATTGGCTTTGCTGTTGCAACATTAAGACGATGGCATCTTTCCATGTAATTGTAGCTGAAGTCTTGCAAATACCTCCCCCATTAGTATGTGAACTCCTGGAGAGCAGGGACTATCTTAATTTGTCCTGGTATTTATAGTAGTTTGCATATAGTAGCTCATAAAAATGCTTTGTTCATTGTAATGGAATTCATAATGGAAAGACAAGAACATGGTTAGATTCCTCAGGTAGGTCACTGTGTAACAAGCCAGTATGGCAAGAGTAAAGGGACTCAGTTGTAAAGAGGCTCTGGTAGCTTCTATAAAATATAAAGGAAAGTGTTAGGGAAAACAAGGGAGTTTTAATGGGTAAAAATCCATCATATTCTAGTCTTGGAAACCAGGGAAAGTCTATGGCAATAGTAACTCTGAAACTGTGTGTGCCTTTTGAGCTAATAAGGTTTACAGCCAGCTCAGCCTTGACTTTTCTCACTTTTAATATGTTCTAATATGTTTATCATGAATTGAAGAATGGTTGGAATTGAGGAGAAATAAGAATGCAGTCTGGGAGTGTTGGAAGGAAATATGTGCACTTTTGTGCAACAAACAAAAAACCAGAAACAACAAACCCCAAACCAGGATAGACAGATGGGTCAGCAAGTCCAAGAAACTACTAAATGCCATGGAAACTCAGAATTCAGAACCTTCTCCTGTCACTATTTAGAATTGACCAGGTGCTCTGGTCACATGAGCCTGAACAGTTTTCTAATTGTCAGGAGACAAGATTTCACTCAAAATACCTAATAAATTACAGACTCATTTGTATTCAAATCTAATGTTTGAATTTTAGGTTGAAAATATGACAGTTATAATAAAGATAATAAGAACCATTGTTAGCAAATGCCAAATATTATCAAAAAGTTGTATACTTGCATATATTTATGTAGAATGCATACTTTTTTTCAGTGAAATATAAATGAATTTGAAATAGAGATGGAAACTCTAGAGCAATTATCCTAGTTATTTGTAGCGAGCTGTTGTCTCCAGAAGCTGCTGGATCGCTCTCTGGGAAGAGATCTGCTGTGTCTACTCAAATCTCTCAGACAGATTCTTCTTCCTGTAGTGAACCGTTGTCTCCAGGCAGTTGCTGTTAACTCTTGTCCAGAGAAGTGACTTCCCTTCCTGCAGAGAGCAGATTTCCCTTCCTGCAGAGAGCTGCGTCAAGTCAGATGTAGTGCAGAGTCTTCTTCTTGAATCTCCTCCAGCTCTTATCCTTCTCCAGGCCAATCTGCTCTCTGGGCCCAATGTTGTCTCTTTTATCCTCCCAGAGAATGGGCATGGGATAATGCAAGGGCTTCTGGGAAGAACCACTTCAGCCAATGAGCTTGCTCCTTCTATCAAGTCATCCTGAGTTCTCACCTTGTAATTGTCCAGACAGCCTGAATTCTCACCTTGTCACTGTCCAGACAACCTGAGTTCTCACCTAGTAATCCTAACATCTCCCCCTTTCTTTTGATTTAGAACATAGGACAGTCATGACCTTGAAACATAAATCCATCAATATGGGAAGTATTACAGATAATTACATAAATTACATAAGCACATAGTAACACAGTAACATAACACATGCTAGAAGTATATAACAAATAACATAATCAAATAATCATAAATTGAAAATTTATAAATGTCCATAAGTCCATTGTCCATTAGTCACATCTTGTGTGAGGAAGTCCAATGATTCCTGATGGTTTTAAAGTTCTTTAACAGTCTTTTTATTAGCCATGCTCTTTCAGTGTAAGATGTTTCTTAGATCTTCTCCTTTATTTTGAGGTCTTTCTCTTTTTCTGTCTCTCTCTGATGGACAAGGCGAATATGACTCGTTGGCACCCATCTGATTCCTTCTTCTGCTGAAGAAATACAAGCAAACCCTCTCCCCCAGGCAGTTAACCTATCTAATTTCCTTCTATTTACCACTTTCTAAATCTCTTCTCATCATATGGCAATTACATTGGAATTGTTTGCACTGGACACAGCCCTGTTGGTTTAAAAGGCCTGTATTCTCCCCATGTGTAATCCATTTTTGCAATCTGATTGCCTTTTGGCTCACTTATCAGGTAATCCCTTTCTGCCATGTGATTGCATTTCTGCTGGTTGATCACATCAGAGTCCTGACCTTCTAAAGGCTCTTTGGGTATAACATCAGCTGCCATCATGCCCCAAGTCTTTTTTGCCTGGGGCCCTGGACCTGGGCCCCTCATCCCGTTTCCCTGAATTAGTCTACATCTGATGCCCAATGAAGTCCTCTGTTGCATTTTGGACATGGGGTTTTAGGTCTTCTTTCACCCTGTCTTCTCACTGTATCTCCATTTCTACACTGAGCTCTTAGATGTCCAATTTTTCCACATTGAAAACATCTCCGAGTTTCTCTAGAAGGCCCTTGCCAGGAGGGACCCTGTCTTTCCACATTCATCATTGTCCGGGTGTAAAAAGCATTTGTTCCCACTGTAGCACAGCGTCTTATGATCTCCTCTAAAGGAGCATCTTTGTCTAATCCCCATATAATTCTTTTGCAAATCTCATTGGCATTTTCCTTAGCCAGATGTCTGGTCATTATTTCTGTAGCTGAATTTTCTCCAATAGTTCTTTTGACAGCAGTTTGCAAACATCCCACAAAATCTGCAAAAGGTTCATTGGGACCTTGCTGTATTTTAGTGAAAGCCTCTCCACGATCTTTCTGTCAAGGGAGGACACCCCAAGCTTTTATTGCAGCCTTAGCAATTTGTTCATATATTGTCATGGTATAATTAGTCTGTTCTGAATTCTCTCCATACCGACCTTCACCAGCCAAGTGCTCAAAAGTGAATTGTGTGTTAACTCCTATTTCCAAATTGCATCTGACTTGAATTTTACATAATTCATGAAATTCCGCAAGCCATAATAAATTTTCTCCAGGTTCCAGACATGTCCTTGCTATGGATTTCCAATCATTTGGGGTTAGGAATTCATAAGACAAACCATCTAGTAACATTTTGACATAAGCTGATGTAGCCCCATAAAGGGTACAACCTTTTTTCAAATCCTTAATTTTATTCAAATCTAAAGGTGCATATCTTCTCCTTTTTTTACCTACAGAGTCAATCTCTTCAATCACAGGATATGCATGTATAAAATCACTTATATCCTGTCCTTCTCTCTTAGCTTTAACCAATGCTTTTTCTAATCTTGTCATAGGCTTAGGCTGCTTCACAGGCAATTCTGTTTGTGTTTCTGCCTCTTCCCCTCTTTCTTCCTCCATCTCTGAAGGTGGGGTTGATGTGGGCCTGTCAATAATCTGTTCTCTAGGCAGGGTTGAAGCTTCTTCAAGAGAATCATACCATAATTCCTCATTTAAATCCTCTTGCTCTAGGGAAAGATCTTGATCTTTCCTTTTTTCCTTACACTTCCTCCTCTGTTCATTTTTAGAACTTTTCCTTCTCCTACAACTTGCTTGATAGTTTAAGGCTAATTGAACTATGTTGTAGATATAAAATACTTCTGCAGAAATTGAACGAGGCCCATTTTTTGCATGAAATTCTTTCATTTCATATCCCACTAGCTTCCATTTATCTACATCTATCTTTTCTTCCTCTAAGAACCAAGGGGATGTGCGTCTTAATGAAGCCAAGAGTTTAGCAATCTGTACCCAGGTTACAAGTAAACTCTGCTCCTCAATTATCTTGATTATACTCTCTATAGTACCACTCCTGAATGGGGGTGGAGCTGAGGTTGCTTCTGGGGCTGGGGTTGAGTCGGCTGAGGTCCAGGGATTGAATTTAGCTAACATCTGCCCCATTTCAGCTATAAAAGATTCCTGGTTTAGCCCTTAACAAGTTAAGTTCCTTATTTATCTATTAGCACGCTCACTTAATCTTTAACAAAGTTTCCTTGTTACTCACGGTTCTGGGTCAGAGAGACTGAGATCTGGATGGGAGGCTTTTCCACTGGAATCAGGACTGTGTCTGTCCCTGTTCGGGCGCCAAATTGCAAAGGTCTGGTCTAGCTCCTCTTGTCAGGATAAGCAAAAGTCCTTGCCCCACGTGTGGACGCCAAATGTAGCGAGCTGTTGTCTCCAGAAGCTGCTGGATCACTCTCTGGGAAGAGATCTGCTGTGTCTACTCAAATCTCTCAAACAGATTCTTCTTCCTGTAGTGAACCGTTGTCTCCAGGCAGTTGCTGTTAACTCTTGTCCAGAGAAGTGACTTCCCTTCCTGCAGAGAGCCGATTTCCCTTCCTGCAGAGAGCTGCGTCAAGTCAGATGTAGTGCAGAGTCTTCTTCTTGAATCTCCTCCAGCTCTTATCCTTCTCCAGGCCAATCTGCTCTCTGGGCCCAATGTTGTCTCTTTTATCCTCCCAGAGAATGGGCATGGGATAATGCAAGGGCTTCTGGGAAGAACCACTTCAGCCAATGAGCTTGCTCCTTCTATCAAGTCATCCTGAGTTCTCACCTTGTAATTGTCCAGACAACCTGAATTCTCACCTTGTCACTGTCCAGACAACCTGAGTTCTCACCTAGTAATCCTAACAGTTATTCTAGTAACTAGTTAATATAGATAAGAACTCTAGCTCATTAGCTGTTTGATTCACAAAGAGAGGATCATGGAAAAATCAGAGCAAAAGTTATCCTAGTTAGCTGCCAATATAGACTTTCATTCCAAAGAAAGAGATTGTGTCAACTCTAGTGATGACATATCTATATAAAATCTCACTGGCATAATTGTTACATTAATCAACCAAACTCAAAGAGGACAGAAAAGGTATTCCCCTGAGACTTGGACAATTTAGGCCCTCTCCATAGCCGAAGTGTTTTTTTTTTTTTTTATTTATGCTAAAACAGAAATGTTAAATTCTTTAATAATAAAGATAGTATACTTTTCTGTTGCAATCATACATATAACAGTGTCCAATTAATTGCTCCAAATAGCTGCTCCTGAAATATGAAGAAAAAAAATCTTGAGGTTTGTTTAATTTTTTGCCTAAATTTTTTGCACTGTTGAAGGAATGTGAGGAAGGGAAGGAGGAATTAAAGAAGATGAAAGACCATGGGGAACATAAGTAAGGAGGAGAAAGAAAAGCAGAAAAAGAAAGACCTTAAGGAAGAAGAGAGGGGACTGAGGAGAAAAACTCAGGTAGGAGTTAGCTTTGGTAAGAGGCTAATAGGGTAAAGGAAAAGAAGATTGAGTATCTGTCAAGGTGTTGATGAAATACTAATTAGGGGAGAGGACTAATGATAGCTAGCATGTATATAGTTAATATACATTATCTCATTTGATTCCATCAAACCCATACTAGCACTAACCAGAAATTAGTCATAACTGCAAAGTTAAAGACCCCTTCTCCCCCAAAAAAGAAATAGCAGCTTGCCATATTTATTCTCCAGGGAAGCTACTAGAGAAAATAATACATAAGGTTAAAGGGCAGGAACAATTTGCACAAATGCTCAATATAATGTGTCATATTTCTGTCATGGTGATGTGAATGACATCTCAACCCAAAATTCAAGTGGATTCTCAGAGTAGAGAAGATAAAGAAGCTTCAAATAGCATGATTCAGTGGAAAGAGCCCTGACTGGAGTCAGATGATCTCATTTAAAATTTCACCTTTTGTGCTTCCTAACTTTTGATCTTGGGACTTAACCTCTAAAGATCTCAGTTTCTTTATCTGTAAAATGAGGGGACTGAATTAGATCATTTCTAAGTCCCTTATACTTCTAAGCCTGAAGTCTTATGAATGTATCTCTGTTCTCTAGGATAGCAAAAACATACAGAAAAGTAGTTTCAATATAAAAACAGAGGAGAAAAAAGATCTAAGAGACAGAGGGAAATTCTGAGCTATGTGAAGAAAAAAGGTCATGCAGCTTGCATTTTTTTCTGTTTTTTTTTGTGTGATCTCTTTCTCTCTCTTTCCTTTCTTCTCTCCTCTCCTCATCTCCCCTCTACCCCCTAATTGTTTTAAAACAACCATACTGAAAAAGTAACATTAGTAAACATTTTAAAGCCTCTTTATACCAAATACTTTGATTGTCAGTTATTAACCATATTGTTATAGTTGTACAGCTTTTAGCATATGTCCCTCTTCTATTGACTTCTCTGTTTCTGCCTGTCTCTGTTTCTCTCTCATTCTCTTTCTCCTCTCATGATTTGCCACAATGATATTTTCATCCTTCAGAGATGCTAAAACTAAAGGAAATTATGTATTTTATCTTACTTTCATCAAAATAGGAAAAACTGATTGAGGTAGAAGTTTCTGGGGAAGAGAACACCGCATTTTAGAACTTGTGATAAAGAAAAGATTAGCTAAGAATAGTTTGACATTCATTCTAGATTATTGTAAAAGGATTTCAAAAGATTCAGAGAGGATAGGAAGAATCCAATATGCTTAAATTCTACAGAGGAAGTCAGCCAGGGAAAGAAGGGAAGTTATCAAGAAAAAAAATTCTGAAGACACATATATGTGTGAGTGTGTATGTATTTGTATGCACATATGCATATGTATGTATGTATATATATAATACATATTTACTATATATGTATATATAATACATATGCACACACTCATCACACACATACACATATAAATATGCATCTGTGTTTAAGATCGGGGACTGTTCCAATTTATGCTTAAATTCCCAGCCCCTAGTTCAATGATTGACATGCTGAGTAATAAATACTTACCAATTGAATGAGGCTTCTGTTTCATTAGTGGATCATTTCTATGGACAGGGATTTGACAAAGTTTAAAGCCTCTGAATAGCAAATGCTTTGGTTATCAATTGTTACCCATATTATTGTAGCTATGCAACTTTAATAAATGTCTCCCTTCTTTTGAACTCCTAAACTTGCTTATACTGAAAAGATATTATGATGCCTGGAGAAAAAAAAAATCTGTTTACCTATCTATGAGTATAGCTGAATCAGATGTCTTTTGAGAAATATATTTTCTGTGACTCCCCTGGGAGTCAATATTTATTATTGCCCTAAAAAATCTGCAATATTATAGCCAGAGAGGGATGCCGCAAATTTTGGTGAGCAAGACTCATGTGGGCTCAGAGCCATTTCCATGGTGGTTTGGCTCTTTATCTGAGGCTTGGAATGGAAAATTTGACTCACACTGAAGAGAGAACCTCAACAGCCACTGCAAATGACACCCTGGAGCCTACAGAAAACTTCAGATTGCTTCAGGGCTGGAAGCAAGCAAAGATGCAGAAACATAAAAGTTGAATTCAAAATGTAATAGAAAAAATGAAAGAGAAGATAGAGGAGGAGGAAAATGAAAATAGAAATAAATGGACTGCTTTTTAAAATTCAGTACTTTTATCAAAATCTTAGGGGGAAGTGTACATTTTATTCCTTTCTGAGTTCTGAGTCTTTGAGCATATAATGAAAACACCTTGACTCTTCAAAGTGCTTTGCATTTTTTTTTTTGGAAGATTTGGGAGTTTCTTACTGTTACTCTTCATCCAGGAAGATGTAAAACAGTATTACAGACTTCTTAAAAGTTTATTTTTATTTAATTCAATTATCATAAAAGCAATATATTTCAATTCATGGGGAAACATGAAGGAACGCTGTCATGAACTTCAACTGTCTTATTGTTATATGTATGTGTTGCAATTTTGTCCTTATTGTTTACTATGTAGTGATATAGCATATTATTTACAGATAAACTTGAGTTGATATACAGTTACATTAAATGATTAGCTCTGATCCTATACTCAGGATGATAGAAAATGAAATAAGGAATACCTCAAATCTTACCTGATCTCTCAATCCACTAAGTCACTGTGACTTCTTTTATTTAAAAATCCAAAGCTCAGTAAATAGTCTCGAAATTTCACAGTAATCCATGGCCTAGCACCACAGGCACTAAAGTTATTTAGAATGGACCCGATTTTAGGATTCTCTCAAAAATCATATTTATTTGGCTTATGTAAACCCATCCAGAGTTTCCTATGGGAAATTTCAGAATTCCACAGGTTGAGGTAAGCCTGTCCCTAGCTCTGATACAAATATTCAGAGTAATAATGAATATTGGCTGCAACCCAGCCTTTATTTCACCCTGAAGTATACAGAGAGAATGCATAAAAGACTCAGAGTCCCTCTCCAATGAATTCACTGTCACTACCAATCCAAGGAGCCTATGTATTTCCCTAGATTCATAGAGCCATCTGGAGTTTGGATTCCCCTCAGAATACAAAGAAACTTAGGATCACCAGAAAGTCACCCTATCATTCTGATGAATACCATTTTAATCCCTAGGACCTAGTGAAAATGCCAGATATATGTAACTACATTAAGGGCTTGGTTTCACCCCTAAAAGAAAATGAACTTGAAGTTCCTAATGAGACAACTCCTTTCCCATTAGAAATTTACTGTAAGGCAGTTTACTTTGGGTCCCCCATATGCTACCTATATCATGAGAGGTAGACAAGTATGACATATAGAAAGCCAATTTCAGATTCAGAAAGATGTAGATTTAAGAATGTACTATCTTTATAATCTTGGGTAAATCGTTCAACATCTAAGTACCCCCAGGAAAATATTAAGACTGTTCTTCATTAAGTTGTGAGAAACAATAAGATGACACTTTGAAATTTCTTTGTCACACATGTCATTGTTTTCATTGTTGTTTGTGGAACAACTATACGTCTCCTTTAGTACAGGGAATTTTCTTTCTGGGATTTCTTTATGGCAAAGAAATCAAAAGTTCAATCTCAAATTCCAAATCCAATCATGACACAGTCCCTTGTTGTGTGTTTCTGCAGTTGTAATTCTACATGTATGATCCGCTCGTCTCTCCAAGTGGCTGTCACTATCCACAAACTTCCTCTTCTCTCTTTAAAAAAAAGGTTAAATTCTAGAACTCTCTAGGGAATTCCTCCTCCTCTACTGTTCTTGAGATTAGGCTCCATATCGCTCCAGGAATTATTAAGGAAATTCTCTCTTTATCTCTTGGACCAAGAGGTGGCAATGCTCTGCTTTAAATCTATGATCTCTTAATTTATCTGCCGTGTTGTTAGCATTTACCTTCATAAAATCTTGTTTCAGATTTTTCTCCCTTCCTTTCCCTTTCTCCCCTCTCTTAAAAAGCAATCAATACAATATAGGTTAAAGATGTGCAATTCTTCTAAACCTGATACCATATTCATCATACTGTACAAGAAAAATTAGATCAAAAGGGAAGAAATACATGAGAAGTAAAAAAAAAAAAAAAATCAAGTAAAGAAACAACAACAAAAGGTGAAAATACTATGTTTTGATCCACATTTAGTCTCCATAGTTCTCTCTCTGGATGCAGATGGCTCTTTCCATCACAAATCTATTCCAATTGTCATTAATCACTTCATTGTTGAAAAGAGCCAAATTGGGCAGCTAGGTGGTGCAGTGGATAGAGCACCAGCCTTGAATTCAGGAGGACCTGAGTTCAAATCTGATCTCAGACACTTAACACTTCCTAGCTGTGTGACCCTGGGCAAATCACTTAGCCCCAGCCTCAGGAAAAAAAAAAAAAGAGCCAATTCATTACAGTTGATCATCACATAATCTCATTGCTGTGTTCAATGTTCTTTTGGTTTTACTCACTTCACTTAGCTCATGTTCATGTAAGTTTATCCAGGCCTTTTTGAAATCATGCTGCTGGTCATTCTTTATAGAAAAATAATTTTCCATTACATTCATATACTATAACTTATCCACCCCTTCTCTAACTTATGGGCTGGATATCCACTCAGTTCCCAATTCTTTGCTACCACAAAAAGGGCTGCTCCAAATATTTTTGCACATAATATCCCAATTTTCCCACATCCCCTCCAATCTGAGAGGTGTGAAGTGGTACCTAAGAACTGTCTTAGTTCACATTTCTCTAATCAGTAGTGATTTAGAGAATCTTTTCATATAGTTGGCTTTACTTTCTTTATCTGAAAATTATTTGTTCACATCCTTTGACCATTTATAAATTGGAGAATGGCTTTTATTTTTATAAATTTGAGTCAATTCTCTCTAAATATGACACAATCTTGAAAATAATTTTTGTTATTGTTCCTTTGTATCTAACTCTTATAATTCCATTTGGGGTGTTCTTGGTAAGGAGACTTGAAAGTTTTGTCATTTAAATCTCCAGCTCATTTATAGATGAGGAATTGAGTCATACCACACAGTAAGTGACTGGCTCAAGGTCATGCGACATAACTATATTGAGGTCAATTTTGAACTCAGAAAGATGAATCTTCCTGATTCCAAATTCAGTGCTCTACCCCCACCATGCAATTATTAGATATTAAAATTTTATTAAAATATTATGACTTTCTAATATGTAGAAATTGATCATTTTTCTATTTGCATTAAAAAGTAAATACACATGCCTTAGTAAATTATTTCCCAGTATATAGTAAAAGAAAAAAATAAACAACTCTTACTGTTAATGATAAGGATATTGTCAAGAATTATTCCCCACAAATGTTGCAAAGAAAAATTCATAGGAGGCCTTCCTTATATTGAAATTCTGAATTCTTATCAGATATAATATAGATGTAGTTCTAAGATACATTCATTAGTAAAATCTCAGAAACAAATCAAATGCCAGAGTAGGAGAATGAACTAAGAAAGGTATAATGGCCTGTTTCTATGAAATCCCTCAATATCTACTTTGTTTAGTTGCTGTTTTCATCTTTTATTAGATATTTTGCTGTCAAAATACCAGAGAGCACCTGCAGTTTTCAGGGCTATTTGCTGCCCACAGGTTCAAAATATTCTTTGGATTTTCATCGATTCTAAAACCATACTTCAGGAGCCCTTACTGATGAGTTTCCACAAGTAACCAGAAGACACAATTAAAAGCACAGTCATTTAATAAATTAGCATAATGTGAAAAGAAGCACATTGCCTATAATCTTTTGGACAAATTATTTCTGAGATTTTACCAGGCATTAGAATTAAGTTTTTGTTGTTGTTGTTGTTGTTAGAATTAAATTTAAAAAATAACTATGGAGATTGTTTCTGCTTCTGGTTTTCAGCTTTAGAAAAGTCCTTGGTTATAGTGTTCTGTCCCTCAAAAGAAGAGTGGATTCTACCATAATCTTTCAGTTAATTGACCCAATAAATTTTAAAGACATTTTAGCAAAGTAACAGTTCTCATCTTAGCCACAGGAAAAGGATACAAGTTCTCCAGCACAAACAAAAATCCCTCAACAACACTACCACAAAACGAAACAAAACAAAATAAAAAAAAAAACAACAAATCATTCAGTTTTCTATTTTTTATCACCTTGAACTGTGACCCTTCAATAAGATCTATAAAGTTTAATAGTAAGTAGATTGTTTAGCTCTTTACCTCAAAGAGGAGTAGTATTCTTATTTGGATAATTAGTATCTACAAATTTGATTTTTTTTTTTTTTTTTTTTTTTTTTTTTTTTTTTACTGAGGCAAGGAATTAAATGACTTGCCCAGGGTCTTGAAGCTAGGAAGTGTTAAGTGTCTAAGACCAATTTTGAACTCAGGGTCCTACCAACTTCAGAATTGGTGATCTATCCACTGCCCCACCTAGCTGCCCCTCTGCCTTTTTTTAATTATTATTTTTTTATTATAGCTTTTTATTTATAAGATATATGCATGGGCAATTTTTCAGTATTGACAATTGCAAAACCTTTTCTCCTCCTTCCCCCTCCCCCTCTCCTAGATGCCCTCTGCCTTTTTAAAAAAAGCAATTGGGATATGTGACTTGCCCAGGGCTCACACAGCTAAGTATCTGAGAGTCTGGATCGTGAATCAGCCCTGTTGGTTATCTAACCACTGTATCACCTAGCTGCCTTATATCTGTCTTTTGAAACCCCAATTTTGTGGTCCTTGGGCTTGGCTCTCTGTTTTAGGATCATCATGCTAACTTAAGATAACATTTGATTTTAATCTTTGAGGTTTAGTAAAATTTAGTCCATACTTTGTAAAGCCTCAGCTGCTGCTTATAACATCTAGGATAGGTCTTGGTAAAGCCTCTGAACCCCTTTTCAGAATGTTTTTAAATGCATAAAAGAAAAGTACACAGGATTACAAAGGACATGGATTATAATGATATAACAATATAAAAATAGTTTTTAATAACTTTTTATTGATAGTACATATGCATGGCTAATTTTTTACAACATTATCCCTTGCACTCACTTCTGTTCCGACTTTTCCCCTCACTTCCTCCCCTAGATGGCAGGCAGTCCCATACATGTTAAATGTGTTATAGTATATCTTACATACAATGTATGTGTGAAGAATAGAATTTCTTGTTGCACAGGAAAAAAAACAAAAATGCAAACAGTTTACACTCATTTCCCAGTGTTCCTTCTCTGGGTGTAGCTGATTCTGTCCATCATTGATCAATTGGAACTGAATTAGATCTTCTCTTTATCAAAGATACCCACTTCCATCAGAATACATCCTCATACAATATTGTTGTTGAAGAGCATAATGATCTCCTGGTTCTGCTAAAAAAAAAATAGTTTTTAAAGCTCATATACCTTAGTGAAAAAATCTCTACAGTTGTCGTGTCTCTAGTTTCTCACCTTAAAGCACCTCCTGGTTTCCTGTGTTGATTATTTGAGGAAAAGGCAAAGGCTGGCAATTCAGGTCTCTCTCCAGGGATATTCCTGGTCTTTCATATGGATATGCAGACAGCAGAGCATGAAGAGGCTTTGAGCTCCTTATACTGACCAAAAAAAAAAAAAAAAAAAAAAAAAGAAAAAAGAAAAAAAAGAAAAAGAAAGAGCAGAATCCTATGGGGAAATTAGTCTCAGGTGGAGATCATTGAATTAGGAAGATCCAGTCATTCTATTGATGGGCATTGTTTTGATGTGAAGCCTAGGTAAGAGCCATTGAAAAGAATGTGAATACTTAAGAACTCTTCCTATGAAATTTAAACAAACAATTCCCCCACACCCTCTGCTTGTTCACCTACTTTTTACAAAAAGACAAAAAAACAACTTCTGAAGCTGTTGATAAACATGTGAGTCCACAGGGGAAATTACTTCAGCACTTCAAAAGATTTCATCCATGCTGATACTGCTTCCATTGCAACAGATATTGACCTCTTCAATTCTAATATAATTCCATGAGTTCCTATAAACAAAAATTGCTATCATCTGTTACTCAACTTGACAGCTCTTTCCATTCTATAAAATAAATATCTGTATGGGAATTACTATGCACATGTAATCAATAGTGCTTGGATCTAGAAAAATAAACATAAAGCATGATTGTTCCTTCCTTCAAGGAGTTTATGTTTTGCTGGGTGTGAGGAGTGGGGATAAGTGGAGATAAGTGGGGATTTGAGGAAGAAGAAAGGAAAAGACTAACTGGAATTAGGAGGGATCAGGAAAGGTTTCTTGAAAGGAGAGCTACCTGAGCTTATTTTAAAGGAAGATAGGGATTTGGGGATCCTCTCCACCTTTATGTATATTGGTCATGGGATGATCAATGAATCTGCAATAAATACCCTTGTATGGAAATTATTATTATTGTTCAATAGTTCTTGTTGTGTCCAATGCTTCATGACTCCATTGGGGGTTTTCTTGGCAAAGATACTTGAGTAATTTGCCATCTCCTTTCCCAGCTCATTTTACAGATGAGGAAATTGAGATAAATGGGGTTAAGTGACTTGCCTAGGGTCACATAGCTAGTAAGCATTTAAGGCCAAATTTGCACTCAGGAAGATACTAGGGTTAAGATTTAAGTCTAAATGCCACCAAGTTGTCCTTGGGACATAGGATTTTCCATAGTAAGTGTATTCCTGGATGAACCTCAGAGAACCCAGGCTCTTTACCACAAATGGTAGGGAACCAGAAATTAGAACTTCTGTGGAGAAAGGGTTAATTATGGAAAAAAAAAAAAATATATATATATATATATATATATACATTCCCTTTTAAAAGTTTGGAGATTAGGAAAAATATGAATATATAAAAATGGATTTCTTATTTATTATTGGAAGATGGATTAAATAGACTCTCAAGGACCCCCTATTCTAAAAGTGTGATTCTAGGATGCAAAGTGAATAAGGAATGATGAGCTAGAAATTGGGCCTGTGATTTCACTGGCATGGGAAACCCCTACTAATACAAGTTGGCATCTGCTCTTAAATTCACTGAGGCTTGTCTTTAGCAAAGATGGCAGACATAATGTTGAGGGCAGTAGCCCCTTGATATTCCTTGTTTGATCTCCAACTTCCTTTGGGACTTGGACCTTTGATACAAGATCTGGTCAAACTAGTTTGGGCTATCTGAGCTGGCCAGGGTTTTACAGCCCCCATTCTAATCTGCTCAGATAGACCAAATGCCATCAGGAAATTCCTTTTTTGGAAGAGACTTCTGTCTGTCCCCAAAAGATAACAAGAGAATCCTTATTTACATCACTCTCAGGATGAATGATTATGCTCTTGTATAAAAGAGAGAACTCAAAAATCTATTCTTTGCAAAATTGGCCTTGTATCATACAGCTATTTTGCCCACTGGCTCTCCGGTGTTTCCATTCTAATCAATAAAGACTATGTTTCCATACAGAAAAAAAAAATGCTTGGAAATGATAGCAATCCCCTCTAGAAAAGTGGGGTGCAGGTTAGTAAATTCTCTAATAGGATTCTTATCAGCTGCTTGCATAAGTTTCTCATAATCTACCTGCTTTGAATTCCCCTTTTCCATTCCTTCAGTGGGACAGGTTAAAAGATGATCCTTCATCTCTGTATCACCACTCCCCTCCTCTCTGTTCCCACTCCCCTCTTCTATGTCCCCACTCCCCTCTTCAATAAGACCAGCAGCAGTAGCAACATTCTCAAGTGTAACCAGAACCAGATTAAAGTATAATTGGAAAATGTTTTGCCAAATGGATAAAAATACAATAAAAGACAGATTTCCCATTTTAAAACTAAGTCAATCTGTGGCCCACAGGGATTCTCATGTACAGTTTAGGAACCTCATTTCTATTTGAGTTTGACATCACTGGCCTGTATCTAAGAGATCTTAAGTCCTAGGCTCACAAGCTGTGACTAGGATCAGTAGATATTTTGATTAGAACTTGTACCCAGACTCTTTATCCCTGAAAGTTTATCTCTTATGCTGCTCTATGTGAGGATATACTAGGTCTTATTCCATATTTAAAGATAATTGGTTGGTTGTTGTCCTTCATTCTGAAAAAAGACCAAAATAACATCACCATGTTGGAGCCAAAATACAGGTTATCTGACTGTGACTGAGCAGAACAAATAGTCCATATGAACATTTGGAGAAGATAGACAGTAAAGATGGTAGGAATAGGAGACATTACTTTTGAAACTCATCATGAGAGTTCTATTTTGTATCCAGATTTTTTTTTGTTTTTGTTTTTGTTTTCAAAGGATTGTCACAGTGTGGTCTAGGATCACAGTGATAAAACTTCTTTTCCAATGAAACCAAAGGGCAAAATAAAATAGGCTATTATCGCAGGATAGAGTAAGATGTTAGGATTTCTCAAGTTCATTACAATGCAATCATGGAGCAGAATCCAGAAACAAAAATGTACATAAGTCAGGCATCTAGTATCAGAAAACCAAGCTGAATAGTAATGTTATCCAATTATCATGGCTTATGTTTATATACCAAACTTATAATTATTGAGTCCTTGGGATACATTTGCTTATGTGATTATCTTTATAATGTAACATATTTCATGGTACAGATAAGGACAATGGGACTCGGTGATATTAACTGAGGTTTAAAGTTTTTTCTTATGGACACACAGCTGGTGAATGTCAAAAATGAGATTCAAAATGAGGTCTTCCTCACTCAAAGTTCAGCATTCTATACACTGTATGGCATAGCCTCTAGACAGAAAAAGCAAAAGAATCAGTATTTGGAATCCAAATTTATAATATAAATCCATATATATATATATATATATATATATATATATATATATATATATATATATATATATATATATATATATATATATTCGTATATATGTATATATATATTCATATATATGTATATATATGCGTAAGTTAAATATAAAAATATTATATATTTGGATTTATTTTATAAATTTGAATTCCAACTCCTGAAGCCAAATTTACAATATAAATCCAAATATATAATATATTTGTGCTCATATGAATCTCTGACTCCTCATACCTGATCTCGGAGAGTCAGATCACCATATTTTATGGTTATGACAAGACAGAAGACTAACCTTGGCTAGAGCAAATGCCTACAAATTACTCTGGGAAAAAGCATGAATATTAAAAAAGGAAATGTATCTGTTCCTGAGTCATTCAGTTAATAAACATTTATTAAACAACTACTACATGCAGCCATTGTATTAAGCACTCAAAATACAAAAAGAGGAAAAAGATAGTCACTGTCTTTAAAGAGCTAAAAATCCAGTGAGAGAATAAGAAAACAAAGATGTACAAAAAAAGCAATATCCAGAATAAAGAGGAAATAATTAAGAACAGGTAGACACTAGAGATTGGGGGAGATTTCCTGTGGATGAGTTTTTAGTTGAGACTTAAAGGAAAATAGGGAGGTCAGTAGATGAAAATGAGGAAAGTCAGCATTTTAGGTTTGGGAGGTAGCTAGAGAGAATGCCCAGAGTCGAGATAGAATATTCCTTTCATGGCATTGCAAAGAGGTTGCTATCACTAAATCCAAGAGTATATGACAAAGAAATGTAAAAAGACTGGAAAGGCAGAGAGGAGCTAGGTTATGGAAGCACTTAACTTGTAGGGCCAATCCAAAATCTATATGAGGAGTAATATAATGAATAAATGCTAGAAGAAAATATAAAACTCAAAGTAGACTTTGTTAAATTGAAAATAAATGAAAAACTAAATACCTGAAGTATGAGAAGATGACTTTAAATTGAGGAGTTTTCTTGTTCACTTTTAGGACCACAATTTTCTTTAGATATGATAGTTGTATGGTAATTAATGGAACACTTTAATAATTAGTTACTGAGGGTAGGATGAAAGAGGGGGAAGTATCCAAAGCAAGAAATTGCCCAACTAAAAATGAAATTGCTGTATATATTCATAATAGCATCCATTAAACGTGTTTTCCAACACTGGAAAGTTTAATCACAGTTGCATTCAAATTATTTGTTACACTCTATTTCACAGTTATACAGCTTGGGAAATCTATGCACCATTAAACATGATAGGTTCAATGTTTTTTATAATATCTGGTCAGCAGTGGAAAATTTTGTTAGCTAATTTTGGGAGTGAGTTTTGCTTAATTCTAGCAATAACAATTAAAAAAACTATGAGTATTGCATCCAATCTATAGACAAAAATAGAATTCAAATAGGACTGATAAATATATCTTAATGGGAAAAATAGTAATACATCATTGTCCTGGATAACAGTATCCATCATCATTCTTTAAAAAAAATAATCCTATCTGTGCCTTTGATCATATATTGCTTCTCATTCTAGTAATTTGCTATTTAACAGATGGCTGTCATCTTCATTAGATGCTGTTAATTCTAACACTGGGAATAGAAAGCTGGTCTTAAAACCAGGAGGATATGGGTTCAGGGCCTTCCTTGATATATATTAGTTCTGTGACCCAGAACAAGTCACTTAATTTCTCTGTGTTCTGGGATAGCTTCTAATTCTATTAGTTGTGGAGAAGGTGCCAGCTCTTCTTAATAGAAGATGCTTCTTTTTTCTGGGAATTCTCCAAACTAAACAAATTACAGATACAATATTTATCGTATCAGCATAATAAAATGTCTTTGAAGTTGACAGAAATATTTCCAAAAAGTCAATCACTTCCTTCCCTAGATAATTATTAATTTTAGGTGGGACAGATAGCTTTTTGTGTTAAAGACTAGTTAAATAGATACAATGTTAGTTTGGGAAAGAGGTGAATGCAAAGTGTAATTTAACAACTCACTGACAAGATAGGATGATAGATTTAGAGGTAGAAAGGTCCTTGAAATATGGCTCTCTTCAACAATGAAAGGATTCAAACCAGTTCTACTTGTTCAGTGATGAAGAGAGCTATCTACACCCAGAGAGAGGACTGTGGGAACTGAGTGTGGATCACAACATAGCATTCTCACTCTCTTTGTTGTTATTTGCTTGCATTTTTTTCTCAGTTATTTTTCTCTTTCTTCTTGATCAAATTTTTCTTGTGCACCAAGAAAACTGTATAAATATATATACATATATTGGACTTAACATATATATTTAACATATTTAACATGTATTGGACTACCTGTCATCTAGAGGAGGGGATGGGAGGAAGGAGGGAAACATTTGAAACAGAAGTTTTTGCAAGGGTCAATGTTGAAAAATTACCCATGTATATGTTTTGTATATAAAAACCTTTAATGAAAATTTTAAAAAAGAAAAGTCCTTGAATATTATCTACTCCAACCTCCTCATTTTACAGATGAGGAAACTGAGGACCAGAGAGGTTAAGTTGCTTGTCGGTTTATTAACTAAGTAGCTGAAGAGAGATTTGAACCCATGTCTTTTCAGTATTCTTTCTACCATATTTGTCTCCTTATTGATGGACAGTATTTTGTAAAAATTACTTGTATTAACATAAATGGGAAAGGGGGTAGTAAATAGAATTCCTTCATCTCTGTTCCCTTCCTTTCACTGCTGCAAGAGACATTTGACAATGGTTTAAAAATGATATTTTCAAAAAAAAATTCTCTTTTAAGCAACCTTTATTATGTACAAACAAACTATTCTTCCACATAAGAAAGGAGAGAAACTTTTGATGTTATCAGTTAAAGCAGAGTTAGAGCATCTCTTCTGAAGTTTAGGAGAGGCAATATTAGGTCCACTCTCCCAGATCCTGATATATTCTCAGTTTATTGCTTGTTGCCACAGTATTTTTCCATTATGTGTTGCTTGAAGATTTCAATCTTCTCCGGATGGCAAATTGGACACACCTTCTAAGCAAGAGTAATACTTTTGTACTGGGTAGACTTCTTCCTGGCATCTTAAATATGTTTCACTCAGTGTCTGACAAAAGTAATCTGGAGAGTGTAACTTTTCAGTTTAGAAGCCCTGGATTCTAATTCCTATTTTTATAATTTTACTAGCTCTTTGATTTTTTTGAGCAAATAATGCCATATCTCTGGGCATAGTTTTCTCATTTGTAAAATGAAGAGATTATATTTGATGATCTATGTTCCATTTTTAGAACTGTGATCCATATGCTTCTTCATTGGCAAATGAACAGCTTTAAGTCTTGGACTTAGAAGCAAGTGCTTTTCTTAATTAAAAACAAAACAGAACTTTCTGTTTTCTTCTTATTCTATTGCACTTGAGTCTTTTCAGTGCTATTCTTCACTTTGGTCAAATCAGAGGTTAATTATAATGAGGATTAAGGATTCAAATTCCCTTAAGTTGGTTCATCCTTCAATCCTGACTATTCATCGGATTTTGATGACTATGCCCATGATTGACCCAACTTATAACTGGGAAATCGATAAAAGTTGGTCTTTCCTAATTCTCTAGGCTTCCTTTTTTCCCCCCTTTGCCTATCTCCTTCTTTAAAGATGAGTTTGCTTTCTCTTATTTACCAAGTTCCCTTATACTTCCTTTTTCATCCTCCAAACAGGAAAAAACAAACAAAAAAACAAATCTTTTAGGGAAGGATTAATCACTCATCTATGCAAAAATGTAAATGATATATAACAACTTAAATTGGTAAAACTCATATACTCTACCCCCCATAGCTAAAGAAATGGGGTTTAATGGTGTTATTTCAAATATTATGTCATTGCAGACTTTTTTTCCCCTAGAGGGAAATCACAGTTTACTTCACTAGTTCCCTTTCCTTTTAGACGGAGTTGCTAAGATGGTCTCCCAATACTGGCACCCCTCTTCATGCTTACATATTCAAAGACAAAATGCTAAAGACATTTGAAATTGGATTCTTTGATTTTAACTTCTTTGATTTTTGTATAGCTATGTCCCATTACACTATTTCCATTTCATCTCAGCTTCTTTCTGGTTAGCTGTACCCATAGAAACAATTACTGTGGAAGTACTATTCAGTTCCAATCCAATTTTTTAAAAAATCAGCCAAATGACATTTTAATTCTAGAAACTTCTTGTTTCCAGTAAAACCCAGTCCATATAGTCAATTCAACAAATGTTTATCAAATGACTACTGTATGCAAATCTCTATCAAACCCCATTCTAATGCTTTCTTGAATGACAAATTAATAAATAAGACATTATTAAACAAAATATATTTATCAAGTGGTATGATAGGCATAATATGTGACATAATCTCTCCTGTTAAGAAATTTATATTTTAATGGAGGTGATCTTGATTTTCAAGATAAATGACAGCAGATTTTACAATCTGGTGGGTGTTACCTTGCTGGAATAACTTAAATAAGTTATTAAGTCTGCTTTCTATGAAGGAACTTAGGTCCATATATGAAGAGGTGATTATCACTAGTAGATCTGCCACCTAAAAATGAATCCTTTGATCTTAGTGACTTAGGAAACAAAAGAAAATAAACAATGTCATTTGATTAATTTTGGTTCAAAATGGTAGAAATTGGGCAGAAAAGTCTAAATAATCACATAATTTTAACCTACTATATAAAAATTGATATAACTCTTGGAACACTAAATGGCAGATACTCTTCCTATGAACAATGAATTAGGCTAAAAAGATTGAATTTTTACATTCTCACTGTAAATAAAATTAAATAATATCAACAACAAACAACTTAGCAGCTGAAGAGGACAACTCACAGGTTCTCCTTGTATATTCAAATAAAGGAGTTGGCAGAATTTTTATCACTGTACAAAGGAAATAAGTAACACAAGAATTTAAAATATAGCAAGGCAAATGCTTGTTTAATTGAATTTAAACATAATTTCATAGGAAACTAAGTCATCTGACCTCAATAGTTCTCACAATGAACATCAACAAAATGACCACCCTGAAAATAATTGTTACTTAAGTGCCAACATCTGTTCAGAGAGTGAGGCAGTAGATAGATTCTATAATTGATTCACTAGGACAGCTAAATTAACATATACTTTTAAATATGCCTCATTATGCTTGACATATAGTATTTGGTGAATAAATGGTTGTTGACTTTCCTTGTTGACTATTGGTAAGTAGAATGTATTTGAGAAGAAACCCTTAAAACATTACATAAATGCTAGATATCATATGTATTATATAATGTATATTTAAATATGATAAAAATACAAATATATTATACTCAATGACTTTATTGAACACGTGGACATATTGGAAATATATATTTGCAAAATGGTTTGGGTCAGAAACAAAAGAGATTAAAAACTGAAAGCATGAAAACTTTATACTTATATGTTATGAATACTTTCAGTTGAGATTTGGAAGGTGCATTTCATAGCAAATATCAGATAACATCATGGAAATGGATTCAATTAGTTTTAATTGACAGAAACATTCATTAAAGACAAAACAAATCAGAGTTTTTGGATAAGGATAATTAGAAGGGTCACTAGAAGGACCAGAGCATGCTTCATGAGTGTCTGTTGAAAGAAAAATAATATTTAGATTGGAGAATAGAAGAAACGGGAAGGACAAACACATGATAGCTGACTTGAATGCCTTGAAGGGCTCTTATGTGGAAGGGGAATTAGAATTGTTCTACTTAGTCTTGGAATATAGAATTAGGAATAGTGGGTAAAAGTTGATGTAATGAATGATTTCTTAATAATTACAGTACCTCTAAGTGGAATAGATTACCATGTATGGTGTTGCTTTCCCCTATTTTAGTGATCTTCAAGCAAAAGCCTAAGGAAAATAGTAAAATATTAGGATTAACATAATAAAACAGAGACCTGTGGAAATTAAATGACATCTCCAGACACACAAATTGTATGTATCATAAGTGGGATTTAAAATCATGCCTTCTGACTCTCGAGCCTGTATTAATGTTGCTCTACCAATTAGACTTTTATGAATGGGTAGAAATTAAAATATCAAAGATGCAGAAGGCATATTTTCAAGAAATTGGGCAAAATCAGTGCAGAAAAAGAGGCAAGGCTTTAATGGCTGGAAAATAGTTGACCTTATCCAGAACCTAGAATGTGTAGAGAGGAATAATACAAGGAAAAGCTGGAAAAATAAGGCAGTAGAGGATCCTAAAAAAAAAATCATGCAAGATATTCAGTCAGCTCTATCTTGTAGCAAGTTTTTCCAGACATCAAAGCCAAATTGATCAATAATTTGATTTAAGTTCAAATCAAACCTCAGATATTTATAGCATCGTGAACCTCAGATATTTATAGCATTGTGACTCTGGGTAAGTCACTTAATCTCTTGGGAACCTCAGTTTCCTCTGTGTCAAATGAGAATAATATAATACTTACCTTCCATGATTGATATGAAGATAAAATGAGTTAATGTATGTAAGCTACTTGGCAAAGTTTGGAGTGCTATATTACTTCTGGTTGTTATAATATTATTATAATAAGAGAATAGCATTTAATACATTATGCCCATGATATTTTCATAAAAGTATCATTAGAGACTGTTGACAACCTTCTCATTGCATTCTGGATTTTTGTAAAAATTCTCTCTCTTATATCTCCTCAACTTACTTGTTCCTTTACATTTTTTTTTTTTTTGCTGATCCATCATTCATGTTATGTTCCCTAATTATTGCTGTGGCCTTAAAAACCCTACCCAATACCCTCTTCACTTCTTTTTTATATTATCTCACTTGAAGACACTTGAAATTACCATGGATTTTTTAAAGTTTCTGCTTGGTTAATGTCTAAACTATTTCTATAGCTTTAGCTTCTTTCCTGAGTTCTACCAGTTTATCTCCAGATTCTTCTTGGGCATTTCACTTATGTTTCATTGCTGTCTGAAACTGTGCATATCTAAAATGAACCTCATCTTTCCCCTGAGATATCTCTTCCAAATTTCCCAATTTCTATTGAGGATACTAACATCCTTCTAGACACACAGGTTCGCAACTTTGATGTCATACTCGACTCTGTATTACTTACATTCACTCAGTTGTTAAATCCTGTTGTAAAATGTTTATAAATTTTCTGGGATATTTTCCCTTCTCTTTATTCATGTAGCCAACATCACCAACCTTTGTTATCTCTTGCCTGGGCTATGACAATATCCTCCTAATTGGTCTCCCTATCCTACTTCTCTCCCACTCCAGTCTATTCTTCACATAAGTTAAAGTGATTTTCCTTAAAGCAATTGTATAAGATCAGAGATGTCTTCATTCCAAATGTTTATATGGACTATTTGAATCTGACCTCTGGAGGAGCTTTTTAAGCTAGCAGGGGGCTGATCAGTCACAGTCAGACACATTGTACATTGACTCTAACATAGTGATGTAATTTTGGTGCTCTTCAAATATGAAGGACAACAGCCAAACAACCAAAGTGATTTTCCTAAGTATAGGTCTGACTACGTAATTTTCTTTCTCAGTAAATGCCAAGGGCTCCTTATCACCTATAAAATCAAACATATCCTCTTTTTTGACTTCTAAAGTGCTTCACGATCTAGCTCTAATCAAATTTTCTAGCACCATTATAGATTTCTTTCTGAACTCTCTCAACTAGAAAAACTATTCTTATTGTTCCTCACATAAGATCCTTCATCTCTCATCCCTTTCATGAATAGTATACACTTCCTTTTCTCTTCCACATCTCAGAATCCTTGATTTACTTCAAAACTGACATGTTTTTTCTACATGAAAGAAGAAAAGAAAGTGAATATTTATTTAGTACCTATTATGGGCTAGGCACTATCCTAAGCATTTTATAAACATTACCTCATTTAATCCTCATAATCTCTCTGGGTGGTAGGTGTTATTATTATCTGCATTTTACGTTTGAGGAAACTGAATCAGCCAGAGATTAAAGTGACTAGCCCAGGGGCACCCAGCTGGTAAGCTTCTGAGGCTGGATTTGAACTCATGTTTTACTTATTCCAGACCCAGTGTTTTATCCACTTTGTTGCCTTGTTGCCTCTAAAGATTACCTGAAGATTTTTCTAATTCTCAGTAACTAATAATTGAAATCTGCTAAGTAACTCATATTTATTTTACTTTCTTTTTATGTATTGTTATACATTTGCACATTGTATCCCTTGAATGAATGTATGCTTCTTGGGAGCAAGACCTGTTTCAGATTTTCCGTTTTATGTCTAGTGCTTTGCACATTGTCTAGCACATGGCTATAGTCACTTTAAAAAGTGTTTTTGATTGATTGATCCAAGGAATACTTTTAGGCATGCAGATTATATCTCTATGGAAAATATCTTGTCTTGGTATGAAGGATGGATCTGAAGGGGGAGAAAGATGTATAAGAAAGTGCCATTAGGAAGCAATTTATAAGAGTCCAAAGAGGAATGCATGCCTTTATTTCTGGATGCTTACTGTAAAGATGGAGAGGAAGGGACAGAAGGGAAAAATGGGATAGAAGTTGAATCATCAGGACTCATGAGATATGAGAGGGAAGAGAGAGAAAAAGAGTCAAAGACAACTCCATAGTCTACTGTGCCATTGAAAGAAATTGTGATATCAAATGGAGAGAGTAGATTTAAGGAGAAAGATAATAAAATTTCCTTTGGACATATGCTGGGAATAATAATAACAGAATAACATCAATAACAATTCATACTTATCAATATTCTAGGTTTTTAAAAATATTTTCTTTTTACCCACCCCGTGAGATCAGCAGAGCAAGCACTTTTAGCCATATTTTATGAAGCTGTATTTTCAGAGGAAACTGAGACTCTCCTAGATTAATTGATTGGCTCATTATCATACAACTAGTAAGAATTTGATGCAGGATTTAAAACCAAATCTCCGGGGAATACAATAAAGAGACATCAAAGAGATAGATATGGTGCAGTTATGTAGGAAAATGATTTTCAGCCACTCTCCTTCCATATGACCAAGTCCAAGCAGAATTATACACTCACTACTTGTTATACACTCTTTCTCTTATCATACAGGGCGAAACAAAAATACAGTATATTAAGTCCTAATAATCCTTGGGGATCACACACATGAACATGTATATCTGCCAAAAAATAAATTTTTTCACCTACATACATTTTCCTCATATCTATACATGCACATGAAACTTAACATATAGTATATATAAAAGAATGGGTATTTTATATATATACATACATATATACACATATGTGTAATACTTATGTTAACAATGCAAATTACATGCAAATCAATATGTATATTTGTTATGCTGATTAAATTCGCATATACACATATAGCTAGCTATGCAATATATACACATATACATACATTCAGTCTATATGACAACTGAATACTTAAAACCAGGAGACAAAAGGAAGAAAGGGAGAACAGTATAGAAATGAAAGGAAGAAAATAAAATGAAAAAAATGGAAGAAAGAATATGGAAAGAAAAGATGCAAAAGAATTCTAGAAAATGTTATTTTAATAATCAGCAGAGAGGGGATACAGTCATTTATAACTGCAAAAAAATACTCTGGGCAAAATTCTCTCCTAGAAAACACTTTAATGTACAATAAAGGGAGCAAAAAGTGGAAAGAAATCACAAGGAATAAAACCCACCAGCACAGCATCACAAAACCTCTGGCAAAGCTATATGATAGAAATGAAAGGATGAGCAGCATGAATTATGGGAAAAGAAGAAAACATTCATTGGTTTTAAAGTAATGGGTGGGAGGAAAACTGAAAGGATATTTGGTAGGAAAGACACTAAATGTAATAGGTTGGTGGGTGAGAAGCATTATAGGATAGATAAGAAAGAGTAGGTAGTTGGTTGGAATTTGATGAATAATCAATATAGAAATCACAGAAGGTTGCTTTTATTTATCACTAATAGCTAAATAGCTCTATTCTTTTCTTTTTTCCTTTGGGTAAATTCCCAGAGTCCTCAACCCCCATCCCAACCCTGGCTTTTTGATCCCTAGAAAAGAAGAGTGACTTTAAAGAGCACTATTCACATCTCATTTTGGGGAAAATTTTCCTGTCTTTAACCTAGCTTTTCCCCCTCATTCACCAAATCAAATTTGTCACCAGTTTCTTTTGTTTTTATTCTGCAATGATTCCTTCATCTGTCCATTTCTTTCCTTTCCCACTATCAGTACTATAGTTCAGACCCCTTACTTAGGACATTGCAACACTCTAAATGGTCTCATTACATGTACTCTCTCCTCCCCAAAATCATTCTGCACATTAACACACCATTTCCAGAAAATTTGTAAACATTTAAGTTTCTGCCTATTATCTGGAATAACGAGCCTGCCCACCAATAGCCCTATGTGGCCAGTTTATCAGGCAGCCGAACCCCTGGATGCCATAGAAAAACAAATTTTTTCTGCAGGGTAACCTGCTCCCCTAAGAAACTATGGCTCCACCCTGTCTTGGTAAGCAGGTAATTCCTACTCAGTGATGGTTATTGCTTTAGGAATCTCTCCCCTGCCCCACATACATTGCTAGATTCATGAATGAAAGATTTCTTGGTTCTATCTGAGGTGACTGTGACATGTATTATATCTTTTATATGTCCTAGAGGGCCTGGCTCTTTTGTGGGGTCTTGTTTGTGTTGTGGGGAAAAAAGGAAATTAGATGAGACCTGATTCAAGATCAATTGAGTTATTGCTAATTTGGTGGCTTAAGATGAGCTGGCTTCTACTCATTTCTATTCTTATCTGAGGTACTATGTTCCAGTGTCTTATTCCTTACCTTAAGGGGAGGAAGTTAGTGGGATGAAATGCCTGTCTCAAGCATCTTCCTTAAATATGAATTTGGTCATAACAGAACCTGCTCAAAAAACTTTTTCTGGCTTTATCTCTACTACTCCTTTTCATTTACCCTGTGCTTTGTCCAAGCCAGGCCATTTGCCTCTCCTTTGCAACACTCAGTAATTTATCTTTATACTTTTAGTCATTCCTTTGCTTTCACTAGCCACACTAATCTTGTTATATTTGTCTTTTAAAATCTAGTTCAATACTTTGGGACCAATCCCTTGAAGGTTGTTCTGTTCCCAATGAGAAGTTATATATATATATATATATATATATATATATATATATATATATATATATATATATATATATATATATATATATATATATATATATATATATACATACACACATATAGCACTTATATATATATATACATATACACACATATATATGTATATGTATATGTATATTTTCTGTATGTATGTATATATATATTATATATATATATATGTGTGTGTGTGTGTGTGTGTGTGTGTGTGTGTGTGTGTGTGTATAAATAGAGAGATAAAGATAAATGTTTTGGAGAAGTACTCATGCCTGTACAAGTAAGTGGTATCTACACTTATAAACTATCCCTCTCTTATCTTCCTATAACACTTTTCTGATTCTAAAGGATTTGTTCCTTACTGTCTTATATTAGATTATATTTATCTCCAAATGTATGCTATCTTAAAGAACAGAGATAATATCTTCATCACAGATGACGTTGTCATAGACATAACAGGTCTCAAAATTCTGATTCGAACTGAAACTAAATCTAGAAGTACATTTACTTTCACCATATCCTCATTTTGGGCCAGAGAGGAACTTATCCACCATCCCTAACTGTGCCCTCAAATGCAGCTTTACAGAAGGCTCATCTTGATTATAAAAGCTGCCACTGTGGCAGTGGTATGATTTGGAAGTGCTATGGGTGTTTCCTGAGAATGGCAGAAGTGCTATAAAACTGTGAAGGAAGGCAGCTCTGCTTTCATCCATTCCCTACACATCCTTATATGATATAGGATTTTGAAATATATTTTGTGTTGGTAAAACTAAGCAAGACTAAATGGAAATTTTAAAACCTAACACTACAAAACTTCCTCTCCCCCTTGATTCAGAACACCTTCCCCTTGATCCAGAACCTTCCTCAAAAAAACCAAAATGAAAAATAATATATGAAA
Source organism: Sminthopsis crassicaudata (assembly GCF_048593235.1). Classification (NCBI taxonomy): domain Eukaryota; kingdom Metazoa; phylum Chordata; class Mammalia; order Dasyuromorphia; family Dasyuridae; genus Sminthopsis; species Sminthopsis crassicaudata. The sequence goes on from NC_133621.1 coordinate 116,557,126, forward strand.
GGTTAAATTGCCCTAACTGCAAATTGAATACTTGAAAACACAAATCTTTTTAAATAAATAAGATATTTTTATATTTACTTACATTTATCTTATCATCAATTAATTCAGAGGAAAGTAAAAGGAAAAAAGAAATAAAAGAAAAAAATGACAGATATAAGGAAAAGAAGAGGCAGATGAAAGAAAAAGAAGTAGAGGGAAAGAAAGATGAGCAAAGATAAATCCACAGACTGGGAATGAAAGAGCCAGTGAAGAAGAGAAAAGTAGAAGTAGAAAACACCTTTTAAAGTATTTCTGAAATACTTTGATTAATAAAATAAATTTTAAATGATTTTGCCACATTGGTACTCACTTTCATACTATATTTCAAGGGGTGATCATTGTTATTAATTTTTGAAAAATTAGCTGGTTGGTAACTATTTACAAATTTTCTACTGCTTTAAACTTGGAGACTTCAGAGGTACAATCCCAAGTGGAAATGGACATAGTATCTTAGTAGGTGGAAATTATTCTTTGGTCTAATTAACTAATAATCAGAACACCATAATCTTTAGGTCATGATGAAATTAAAAGCATGGCTAGTTTTGGAAATATCCTAGGTCTATATTAAAATTTTCAATTTATTAATCTCTTGATAGGAATTCATTTATTAGATTAATTGAGAGGCAAAGAGGAATTGTGAATTCTAAGGACAGGCTGCACTCTAGGCTGATGTTTCATATTTCCTCCACCACTGTCAATCATAAAGTTCTGCTATTCAAAAATAGAGAAAAGCAGTTAATTTCTTACTCAGTTTCCTTTATCTGTATTCATTAGAATTATCAGTCTGTTTTTATAATTTCCCTCACTCCTAAATTACCTGATCTGGTATGTGGTCATGTTAGGATTGATTTTATTTATGATTATTTCAAGGAGGCTCTTGGTGGGGTTGAAGACAGAACAATGGGGTCATGAAAATTTCTATATCCCTCATTTCCTGGGGCATATCCAAGTTGATACTCCAATGTATACACATTTTTTTCCTAGAAAACTGAAGATAAAGTTACCTGGGATAATTGTGTCTTTATTGTGATCTGCATATTTTTTTTTTGAAAAAACAAAACAAAAAAAAAAAAATTAAAAGCCCCTAAAACAGGAAATTTCTAACTTTCTAGATAACAAGTAAACATTTCTGTTTCCAGTTAAAAAATATGAGTTGGATTGAAGAGGGTAGGCTATGCTATCATTGTCAACATTTATTAATTGTTTCCTTGTACCAGGTACTGTGCTAAGTACTGGACACTGATTTCCTTTCTTCCTTCCTCCCTCTCTCCTTCCTCTTTTTAACCCTCCTCCTCCTCCTCCCCTTTCTCCTCTTTCCCTCTTTTTCCTCCTTTTCCTTCGCCCTCCTCCTGCTCCTTCCCCACTTCTCTCTCCTCCCCTTCCCCTTTTCCCCTCCTCCTCCTATTCCTCCTCCTTTTTTAATCTTCCTCTTCTTTCCCCTTTCTCCTCCTCCTCCTTCCCCCTTCTCCCTCCTCTTGCTTTTCCTCCCTTTCTTCTTCTCCCTTCTTCCCCCCCCCTCTTCTCCTTCCTTTCCCCTCCTCCTCCTTCTTCCTCTTCCTGCTCTTCCCCCACCTCTTCCTTCTCCTCTTCCTTCCTCTTCATTTTTGTTCTTGTTCTAGTTCTTGTTCTGTTCTGTTCTTGTTCTTTTTCATTCAATGGAAAGAATTCCTTTTCTTTCTGATACTTGCCCAATTTGTTATAGATCTAGTTTTAGAATAGCAGATAGGAAGGAAACAAGTATTTATTGTCTATTATGTTCAAGGTACTATGCTAAGGGCTTTATATGAATGATCTCATTTCATCCTCACACCAACCATAGGAGAAAAAAATTATTATTACCCCCACTTTACAACTGTGAAAACTAAGAAAGACAGAGGTTCAGTGACTTACTAGAGAAACATAATGAATAAGTGTCTATGGCCAAATTTGAAGTCAGGTCTTCCTGAATCCAAGTCCTTCACTCTATCCACTGAAGCACCTTTCTGCCTCACAGAGATCTTGAAGATTGTCTCCACAATGATGGTATCAATTACAAAGTGAGAACTGCAAGAGAAAGCTAAAGATCCTTCCATATCTAAAAAATCATCTGTTTGCCATATGTGTTCTTTTGCTTTCCCTTCCTTTCTTTGTCCTATAGTATAACTAAAATGTCCTACAAAAAGTACAGACCTTCAAAATCTATTAGACAACCAATAGAATGGTAAGTTTCTTAAGAACATACTCGGTTTTCTATTTTAATCCTTGAATTCCAGTAGTAACACACGGCTTGGCACGTTAGCATGTGCTTGATTAAATGTTTGTTGAACTGAATTAAACCTGACAGTTCAGAGACCTCAGCAGCTCCTGGGAGAGACATTAGAATGAGAAAGACAGTCCTACCTCATAAATTTTACTTCACAAAAGTCCATGATAGTGACTGTAGTTTGGCAATATTACTTCTGTAGTATTCTCATGGGTTTATAGATTTAGGTTTGGGGATAAGAGATTATGAATGAATGAATGAATAAAAAATATTTATCATCTGTTTATCCTATGCCAAGTGCCAAGCACTGTGGATAAAACTATGAGAGCAAGGCTGAATTGAGTAACCATGAGATAAAACATAAAATTCCATACTTTTGTATTGTTTTTTAATCCAGATTTCCCATAATTTGAGACTAAACCACGTTGACAACAAATAATTTTATTTTTTATTATTTATTTATTTATGTTTAGCTTGGAGAAAAAAAGCACAAGTTTTGTTGAAAAGAGGTTCATATAACAGTTTAAATTCTCTGGAAAAAGGGAAATAAAGTGTTAGGAATTTTGACAATATTTTGCAAGCAAACAAATCCAGGATTTTTTTTTTAATTTTTAATTTTTTCACTGTATATATTTTAATAATATTATCCCTTGTATTCATTTTTCCAAATTATCCCCTCACTCCCTCTACTCCCTCCCCTTGATGACAGGCAATCCCATACATTTTACATATGTTACAATATAACCTAGATACAATATATGTGTGTAAATACCATTTTCTTGTTGCACATTAAGTATTAGATTCCAAAGGTATAAGTAACCTGGGTAGATAGACAGTAGTGCTAACAGTTTACATTCAATTCCCAGTGTTCCTTCTCTGGGTGTAGTTATTTCTGTCCATCATTGATCAACTGGAAATGAGTTGGATCTTCTTTGAAGATATCCACTTCCATCAGAATACATCTTCATACAGTATTGACAACAAATAAAATTTTAACATATATTGAAAGTATATATCATAGAATCAGAAAGCTGGAAACCCATAATCTTCATTTTCTTTGCTGTCATTATCCTTTAATATATTTGTAAAAATTTTCATTTAAACTTTAGGGAAAATATGTATATTTATTTTAAAAGGGAGGAAATTTGAATCTCAAGTCAAAAGATAAGAATTTTATTGAAAATATCAAATTTTATAACTATATAAGCAGAGTAGGATTTACAAAATTGAAGTGACTTCTGTGACCAAATGCTGGATCAAAAACAATGATGCCTAGATAACTAAATCACTAATGTGAATCATAATTGGAGAAAACCAGAGCAATAGAGTGAAAACAAATGTTTCTTTGGTAAAAGAGAGCCATCCTTACATTCTTCCAAAAAAAACCAAGTATAAGACTAATTCTACTCATAAATATACTAGAAAGGGGGCAGATAGCTAAATGATGATGATTGTTTAGTTGTGTCTAACTCTTCATTTTTAATATATACTGGAGTGATTTGCCTTTTCTTTTTACAGCTTATTTTATAAATGAGAAAACTAGGCAGCTTGGTGGTGCAGTGGACAGAGCACCAGCCCTGAAGTCAGGAGGACCAGAGTTCAAATCTGGCCTCAGGCACTTAACATTTCCTAGTTGTGTGACCCTGGGCAAGTCACTTAACCCCAGTTGCCTCAAGGAAAGAAAGGAAGGGAGTAAGGGAGGAAGGAAGGAAGAGAGGAAGAGAGGAAGGGAGGAAGGAAAGGAGAAAAGGAGAGAGGGAGGGAGGGAGGAAAATTGGGTTGAGTAATTTGCCTAGAATCACACAACTAGTAAATGTCTGAAGCTGGATTTGAACTCAGATCTTTCTGACTTCAGACCAGGTGCTCCATTCACTGTGCTACATAGCTGCCCCTGATAATGACAAAACAGGTATCTTAGCAATAAAGTAGGTTACTTTTAAAATTAATAAATATAAAAATGTTTTTTCCCATTCCATGTGCTGTGTATATATTAGTGATGGAGAAGCTTTCCTTAACAGCAAAAATACAAGTAGGAAAGTATACTTTTGACTTGATACCCCTCACCTATAACATATATAGGTACACTGGACACTCTGATAACTGAAGGAATGAGAGAGAGTTTGACAGCCATAGCTAGAGAGTGGGCAAATGGGTTTGCAAATTCAGGAGACAACTTTGTAGTCATATTGGTAATGCTTCTATATAAAATGCAGTGGATAAATGGAAACCAAAAGTCAGGAAGTCAGGAAATGATTAAGTAAAAAGAATACTACCCTGGGTTACTGGTGATTTAGTTTGGGGGTTTGTTTCCTTCACTGTCGATGCCTAGACAATCATTTAACTTGGTTTGGAACATAATTTCTTCATCAATAAAATGAATAAATTTTGATAATGATCTCCATATCTTTTTCCATTTCTAAAATTCAGTGATTATTTTCTGTTGGAAATTGGGGGGGAAAAGGAGTAGTATTAATTATTATCCTAGTCTCATCCCAGAGGAAATTTTTGTTTAATCCTAAATTCTTTGTCATCTCCCCAGAAAAGTCAGTAAATAATATATTTCTGAAGGTAGGGATAAGGAAATTGTTTATAATTTTTTTTAAAAAAGCAAAGTAAGAATCGAAATGGAATAACAATATTAGGCGAATTGAACGTATAGAATAAGGAAAGGGAAAAGCCATGGTCAACTGGACAGTAAGCTTAATTTAAATCAGAGATTCTTTATATTATGGTTATATTCTGTGACAATTTAATAATGTATATGGGTCTCTACTCAGAATAATATTTTTAAAATAATTGAAAGAAACACCAAATTTCACTTAAAGGGTTATGACAATAAAAATGTATTTTTTATCCTAGTCAGGTTCCTAGATCTCCTGAAATATGTTTGTGAACCTCAGGTTAAGAACTTCTGATTTAAATGAATGTGAAAGAGAAGCCAAACCATAAAAATTTTAGAGGCATAATAAGACTGGGGAGAGATTTTTCAGACTTAGTTCCTTTAAAATGAACTTCATGGTTTAAAGGCATCTTTAAACCAACTAGAGACACTGTAAGCTATTTTCAAAGTATAAACTGTAATGACTAGTCTTGATGGTCAAAAAATGGTTTAATTTTAAGGCTGTGAAGATGAGACTTAGTATTAAATTGAATGTTATAAGACTATAATTCTTTTTCTGTCTCTGATGAATTCTTTCACTTTCTCCATTTCAATCATTGAAATAATATCAGCCGCCATATCAGGGATCTAAGATGTCAGTAAAAAAATATAATACTTAGTTTTTGAAAATGCATACATTCTTTTTAGTAGCTGATTATTCTGAAAGCTTAGATGATTGGGAGGAGGCAATTCACTTTAGCTATCTGTTTCCTCATCTATAAAATGAGGGATTTAGATTATGCTTTCTAAGGCTATTCTAGCTGAGTGGGTTTTTTGTTTGTGATTACTTTTGACTGAACCAGTGATTTCATTAGTTTAGAGAGCTGTTAGTGAGGAAATATTTCCCCCAATACAGATAAGAATCTACTTTTCATTTTAAAGTCTAAGACTGTGGCATAGGGCTCCAAAAAACTCTATGAATTTGTTGAGGGTGATGTGGTTACTATATATCAGAAGCAAGATTTGAACTGAGCTTTTCTTGATAGAGAACTTTCAAAAAGTCCTTTATGATCAGAAATATTATACTATCATTTAAAAAGTTATTTGATATCACTAATTAAGATACCCTCCATATATTAAAAATTCTATGTTGCATTGATATCTTTTTGACACCAACAGAATTTCTGTAGTCTCCTTTCCTTGAAGGCCATCACATATAATGATATTTTTAAAGGAAAAAAAAAAAAGAAAGAAAAAGTGAGAAAATTACAAAAGTCTGAACAAATTTACATTATTTCATACCTGTAAATTTCTTGCTTCTGGAAAGAATAGGATAAAGGAATACTTGTTCTTTGTAATTTTGCATCCTGAACTGTTGTTTTATGGTGAGTATCTTTTATTTTACATTGATATGGTCATTGTGTATATTGTTTTCTTGGCTCTGCTTACTTCATTTTTATTAAATGCTGTAAGCTTTTCCATGTTTCTTGCATTCAAGATAGTCATGTTTCTGATTTTGGAGTAATATTCTATTACTTTTCATGTGTATCAATTTGTTTGCTATTGATATTTCCCAATTGATGACCATCTGCCTTATTGTTAAGTTTTTGCTGCCACAAAGTTTTCAATATTTTGGAATCCATATTTTGGAGTATTCAGGAACTTTATTTTTATCAGTGCCCTACCTGGAATATATGGTTAGTTGAATAATATCTAGACAGACATCAAAGGGCAGATATGATCACTTTTTTGCACAATTCCAAATTCCTTCCCAAAATTGTTATACTGATTCACAACTCTACTAACAATGCATTAGCTTTTCCATATTTCCACAATTCTCCAATACCCAGAATTCTCATCTTTTGTCATCTTTGCCAATTTGCTGAATGTGAGATAAAACTTCAAGGTTATTTTAATTTGAATTTCCTTTATTTTTAGGCATTTGAAAATTAATAGATTTCAATTATTTTTTTGAGAACTGTTTGTTCATATACTTTGATTACTTATATATTGGGCAATGCCTTTCAGTATTTTTACATGTGTGTATATGTATGTGTCTACATATATAGTAGGTCAAACTTTTATCTGAGAAATTTGACAACAAATATTGTTTCCTATTGAGTCATTTTCTCTCTCCTCAATACACTAAGTTGATTTGTACAGATGTTTTTCAGTTTCACGTAACCAGTTATCTATAATATATTCTGTGATTGCCTCTCTTCCTAAGAATATATCACTCACTTATAGTTATCAAGTCATATACACACATATTTCTCTCTATAGATATATGTATATTAATCTGCTTATTTTCTAAATTTTAATAGTATAATAATTAATGTTATGCATTGCAGGACATGAATATCATTGATACTTGAAAAAGACACTGTGATTTAATTCATGATAATCTTATAGAATGGAATTTATTGTTCTTATTTTTCCTCCTTCATAGATTCTTTAGTAGAGTATTGGGAGACATTTTAGAGAGGAAAATTAATATGTAGTATTTGGACCTAAAATAGGATGCTTTTGTGTCCATCAACTAGATAGCAGAAACTGACATTCCCTTATGGCATGGTCTGGTTGTAGGTTGGAGTCAGTCATAACCTGTTAGGTTCTTACTAAGTGCTAATGAGATAATGAGATATTGGGTTTTACTAAGTGCTAAGTTGGTACTTGACAATTTTCTAGTTCCGGCCTTTCCTGGGAGTTTGATTTGTGAATTCCTGGGGAAGAGCTTGCGTGCTTGGGAGGAGCAAGTTCATTGGTTGAAGTGGTTCTTCCCAGAAGCCTTTGCATTATCCCACGCCCATTCTCTGGGGGGATAAAGAGGGCAGTACTCCAGAAATAGAGTCTCTGCTCTAGAACAGGCTTGACGCGGCTCTCTGCAGGAAGGGAAGTCACTTCTCTGGACGAGAGTTAATGGCAACTGTCTGGAGACAATGGTTCTCTACAGGAAGAAGAATCTGTCCGAGAGATTTGAGTTGACACAGCAGATCTCCTCCCAGAGAGTGATCGGCAGCTTCTGGAGACAACAGAACGCTACCATAACCTCTTTTAACTCTTTGTTGAGAAATGCAAATGTACATATACATATATGTATACATATATGTATGTATGTATGTATGTATGTATACACATACACATACACACATACACATGGAAATCTACCTATCTAAATCCTGGTGTTGCTCCTGGTGTCGCTACTTATGACCAAAACAAAAAATGATATCCCCATTTGATATAATAAAGGTTCAAATTGAATAGTCACATTTATACTATTCATTTGTTTGTTGTTATGTAATATGTGATGCTTCTATTATTACCCTTGAGTAAATAATATTTAATAACTATACCACTAATAACCCAGCTTTCATTTTTCTATGAATACAAATTTAGTCAACATAATTCCAGTTAAATATGATTTAAACTCAAGAACTTCTATCTTTCACAAAAGAATTCTAAATAGATTGCTAGTTCATATTTTCTAATATTCTAAATGTTCATCTCTGCTACAAAGTGATTTGATCTTGTGTTCTGCTATCTACAAGCTGTGATAGACAATTCTTAAACACATGTTACCCAGACTATTTGGTCAGAATTCTAAGTTATGGTCTATGCCAGGCAGTGCTCTGTAGAAAAATCTGTCTATATTTATTGATATTTAAATCTTGACATTTAAATTTTGTAACATTGTGAATTAATAATGCTATTTAATAGTCTTTTTAATGGTATTGAATAGTCTTGCTATTTAACAAAGCTATGGCATTTATATTCAAATTAATTTTTAAAATACCTAGTTTTGATGTGATAGTAAGAATAGTAGACTCTTAGTCTAATTATTTTTACTTTTAGAAAATATGTTTTCTAGGAAAAACTGTTCTTTTAAAAAGTGGTAAAGCAAATAACCAAATTGAAGTGGCATATATGAAATAAAACCTCAGGAAATTGGAAGTAGTAGGTGGTATCTAACTAGGTCAGCATGTATCTGTTGTCTCAAAATTATCATTCTTTGTATTCAGTGCTAAAGTAATCATTAAAGATCAGGGAGAATGGAAATTGGGTCATCATGAACCTGTGTTCTTTAAACTTCCTTTCCTTAAAACCCTAACCACTGATTTGAAGTAAATATTTAAATGGAACATTTGCAAGGCATTGCCAATTCTGATTTTTAGAAATTAAAATGCATCTTCATATGTTTTAGGGACCTGAGTAATGTCCAGACCACACATCAAGCATCATCAATATAGTGGGTAATCATTGTGTTTACATTTTTTTCTGGATGTTATTGAACATAATTCCTTAAGTCAAAAGGTTGAATATTGAATTGCAGACATGGCAGGGTTATAGGAGAATTATTTGGGAAAATGGAAGAAAAAGAAAGGAAATAGCCTCTAAGGAGATAAATCTTCCAGCAAGTTTCCTATTGCAACTTGTCTTAGAGAATATTCCATGCCAAACTCCCACCCCTGCCAAAAGAAAAGGGGGAACCTCCTTGAAAGGCCATTCCAACAGGATTAATGCTCTTTTTCTTTTTTCTTCTCCAGTTGTACCTCATTGCAGTCATTCTTTAATTCATTTACCTTGTTTATCAGGAAGATATCGTGTGTTTATCTTAGAGAATGACTAATAGACCCCAGGCTATATCATCATTAATGTCTGACTGGTTGTTGCATTTTTTTTCCTTCGAACCTCTTTGTTAATTCATCAATCTGTTACCACTGCAAACTCTGTTACATGAGGAAATATTTCTAAATACATGTAGGACTTAAAGATATTACCATTTATTTTGATGATAGTACAGTATTTGATAGCTTGAGGTTTTTCTTTTTGTGGTTGAACACAAATAGTTTTTTTTTTGTTTTTTTTTTTCAATGCTGAGTATTAGTTGTGAAACTAATTCCTCAAGTGAAACTGAATTCTAGGATTTTCTCGTGTCTTTTATATCTTTGTTCAGTTATTTTAGAATGTGGTTTTAATGTTTGCATCTCTCCCATATGTCACTCTTTCTAACTGCAGCTATTTGAGAAGGTGAATGGAGAATGATCCCAATTTTCTGTGGTGATTAGGTTTGGATAGCACTATTTAAATTCCCTGGATGATGCATTCAGACTGCTTGGTTTTTATGGTCTCCTTCATCGTAGATATCATTTGGCAAATTTAGAATCAGAATCAGTAATACAAAATCTTGGATCAGTGATCATAGAGAGGTTATTTTTTGAAAAGTCTTACGACTTTGCCATTCTTTTAGTGGAGTGGTCTATACAGAAAATAGCTAGTGATCAGTCACAGATTTCTGCGGCTGAAAAGAATGAATAGTTTTTGATCCTAGAATATGATCTATATGTGAAATACATTCTTATTGGAAGAAAGATAGTGAATCTTATGACAGAATCTTCATACTCAACCAATTCCCCATGACTTTTACACTCAGTAACAAACAACAGAGCATGAAGATAAGTAAGCATATAGATAAATCAGAGCTACTCCAAATAGGCTTGACTTCAAGCTTTCTAATCTTATGATTAAAGGAGTGAGCAATGCTTAGAGCTGGGAATTTTTCTACTCTCCTTATAACAATAAAAGGCAACAAGTTATGATGAGTAGCTTTGAGCAGAATCAATATTAAACTCTGGAAAAAATTACTACTGACTCTTCATTTGTCTCTCTTCTTCATTTTTCTTCTTTCCCTTTCTGATTATGATTCTTCAATTCTGTTTCTACAGGTCTCTCTGTGTTTGGCAATCTTTATACCAGTAATCAATGATAATTAGCATGAATTCCCCATAGTTTCTCCTGGATGCTTTTCAACATGATAGTGTTTTTTTTTTTCTTTAGCATTTGCTACTGCTTTAATTTTCACTTCACCTTTAAATTCTCCATTACTGTTAATTAAATCTGTGCTAGACTTAAATACCTGTATAATTTCTTCTTAAAAAAACAACAACAATTAATCGATTTGCCCAACTTCCTCAGATTGGAAAGATGCAATAATATCATAATTATAAGTGTGCCAAACATTGTAAGGGGAAAAACCAAATGATATTGCTTATAATAGTGAATAAGTTAATAGTGAATTTTGTTGAGGAATTTAAATTTTCTTTTTTTTTAACTATATAGCTTTTTATTTACAGTATATATGCATGGGTAATTTTTCAGCATTGACAATTGCAAAACCTTTTGTTCCAATTTTTCCCCTCCTTCTCTTCACCCCTTCCCCCAGATGGCAGGTAGACCAATACATGTTAAATATGTTAAAGTATATGTTAAATACAATATGTGTATATATGTCCATACAATTATTTTGCTGACAAGAGGAATAGGACTTTGAAATAGTGTACAATTAACCTGTGAAGGAAATAAAAAATGCAGGGATTGGGAATTCTATGTAGTGGTTCATAGTCATCTCCCAGAGTTCTTTCTCTGGGTGTAGCTGGTTCAATTCATTACTGCTCTATTGGAACTGATTTGGTTTATCTCATTGTTGGAGAGGGCCACGTCCATCAAATTGATCATCATATAGTATTGTTGTTGAAGTATACAATGATCTCCTGGTCCTGCTCATTTCACTCAGCATCAGTTGATGTAAGTCTCTCTAAGCCTCTCTGTATTCATCCTGCTGGTCATTTCTTATAGAACAATAATATTCCATAATATTCATATACCACAATATGTTCAGCTATTCTACAGTTGATGAGGAGGAATCTCAAATTTCAATCTTTGTATTTTATGGCAATAATTACACAATCATTTTGCAAAAAAACTGTTTTAGTTTGAATTCTATAGTAACTATTACATTTATAGCTTCCATTTAATATTTGCCACTATTTTACCTTTACAAAAATTGAATTAGGATAGTACCCTCTGTTTGTTTACATTGTTTACATTACATTTTACATCTGTAAGTGTTTATATTGACAGGGAATTTGTGCTTTATAATTGTTTATGGATTAAAATCCATTTTTTTGTTATAAATTGGATTTTATTTCTTTCTGCCACACAATAGGGTGTGGAACAAAGCTTTGATTCTAGAATAAGAAAAGATGAGTTCAAATGCTGCCTCTGATTCTTTTGGCTAGATACTTATCCACCTGAGACCTCACCTTCTTAGCTATAAAATGAAAGCTTTCTATTTTTTTGTATTTTTTAATTAAAATCCATTTTAACAATGATATGAAGTAGTCAAATATGATGCAGTCTTCATAAAACTACAAAAGATATGGATATTCTGGGGCCTCAGTGTTGGGAGTGTGCCCTTGAGTTTCATTTCAGGAATAAAACTCCATGCCTGTAGTTACGTTGTAGTTAAATATTCCTCCCATTGGAAAGTTGTGTTGTAAGCAACAACTGTAAAATTAAGCATGGGATTTCCTTTGATTCTAGTTTTAAATAATCTGGATATTTTCCAGATAATCGGAGCACCATTGAAGACTGATCACTCTCAGAAACTGAGTATGTTTCAATCTGTTCTAAGGTGAAACTCTTTCATGAAGCATGCAGTGGCTAATTCTCCTTTCCTCCATGTTTGACAGTATACATTTGCTTCTGGATTATGTTCTGTTTGGGTCCAAGTGAAGTAGATATTTTTTTTTAAGATCCCTGAGAGATTGAAACTCATTTGCATGTCTATGGTTGTATCTGTAATGAAAAGTTATTAGCCACTGCTGAGAGATATCTCAACATAGTCCATAGAGTAGTGTCTGAGAATATTTTGTTTGCTTCAATATATTATGCTCATGCAATTGAGAGAATAACCAGGGAAAATAGGACACTCAGACAATTTCACTTGTAGTTGTTTGCCTAAGCTTGCTTCCCTTCTTATTTGTAAAAGAAACTAATTATTAATTACAACTAAAATTTCATGATTTCAAGAGTCCCTTCTTTTACACTATATAATACAATGAGAAAAGAGTTTAACTACAAAACAGAGAGGAATTACAAATTGAAATCTGCTATACATATAACATTATTGCTATAATGTCAAACATAGTCATAGAACTAGTACACATACATGATCACAGTTTTCTGCTCCTTTTAGAAAAAGACTATCAAAAATTCCACTCAGTCCTAATAAATTCTCTCTGCTTCAAAGGGAGATTAAATTTTCCTAGTGTCCCTGCTATATAATCTAAGAGGTATTGTTTTCTTGACTCTTTAATTTAGCAATCAGTTATTATTCATTTTATAACACACATTTATATTTTTATGCTCACTGAGAGATCAAAGGTATCCAATAACTTTCCTTTCTTCTCAATATGTGTTGTAAAATATATTGTCAGTATATCCAAGGAAGACATATGAAAGTATTGATTGCTTTTTGATTAAAAGTAAAATGGCCCCTTTGAAATGATCTATATTTAAAAAAAAATTCCATCATGAAATAAGCATTGTGTACTATATCTTTGCTATAAACAGTTATCCTTACTTAGCCTTTGTTACCTTTACATTCACCATTAGCTAGAAAACCTCATTCTATTGTCATTGCATCCCCTTATTCTTAAAACCTCAGGCAATCCAAGGTTTCCCATTTTAATACAGGTTAATGTGTTTTAGAAAAGAGTCATACTTTGGGGAAGCATTAAAATCCCTGCCCTGGTAAATAATCAATACAATTAACTTGCCCTTTCTTGTTTGCACTAACTTTCATAGTTGTTATTGGGAAACCATTTTCAATGCTGGTAAAAAGCAAACAAAAAACATCAAACCCAAAACAATAACACATCAACACCTGATCACTTCAATCAAATTATATACTTGGTTTTCTTTCACTGAATTGATTTTTTTGATTGAATTAATTAAATCACATGATCTTGTAACTACTTCTTTGAATCTATCTGTTCTATAATCTCTATGTAGCAAAAGATCTCCTCTAAAATCCCTAATTTCCCCAATGCTTTATACATAGTAATAAAGACATTTTAAAAGTGTTTCTTGGTTTCTTTTCTTTTTTGTTTTATGAACAAATCCCATTGTGTTTCTGGGTTCCTTCCTATCCATCCTTTTACCCCCTTCCCATATATCTACTACACTTGAGAATGTTTCTGAATATAGAATGTAAACTCCTTCAGGGCAGGGACTTTCTAATTTTTTATATATCCAAGAATTATCATAGTATATTGAACATAGTAGCTGCTTAAAAATTAAAATGAATTGTGGAATCACCACATACAATACTTTTATTACTGAGAAAAATGCAAGGAAAAAACCACAGGGTAAAGTTATGGTGATGTAGTAAATCATCCCACTTCCCTTAAAGCGATCATATTTCCCTTAAAGTAAGAGATAATATGTTTAAAGAATCAAGTGCAATAAAGTACAACTTTAAATACATATTGTTGACTGTTCATAGTCCATTCAGAATTACAACTCCATGTTGACAACATGCTGACAGCTCCTAAATAAGAAAGAAAGAAAGAAAGAAAGAAAGAAAGAAAGAAAGAAAGAAAGAAAGAAAGAAAGAAAGAAAGAAAGAAAGACATAACCCAGATGTTCCCTCATTTGATCAACTCCTTCTAAGTTTAGATGTGCAGAAGGGCTTAAATATATCCAGAGTAAGCCACATGCAACATATTTTACTTGATCAATTTTCCAAAATAAAGTTTCAGGACTATGACTCAATCATAGGCTATAGAATAAATATTAAGTCTTTTGAAATGATGCCAGATAGTTTGTATCACTTGACTGAAGAATTTCATCATACTTTCTATATATTGTATTACAGTTTCTAGTTATCTAGAATTAGGAAGTTTTAGTCAGTTGAGAGTCAAAGTATTTATCTCCCAGCTTCAATCCTGATTCTCTAGACTTGTCCCCCATTTTTTATTCCTCTGATAATTGCCTCTTATTTGTTGCCCCTTCCCTTGTGACTGCCCCCAGTTCTTCCATTTTGCAAAAGTATAGAAGCCAACCATCTTTCATTTTCTGTCCCAGTCTCACAATTGATTTTCTGGATTTCACTATTTCCCTCTATTCCAATACCTAACTCAAATCTTCCTCACTCCCTGTGTTTAAATTCCCTTTTATGCTTTGTATGTATTTCCCCACTGAAATGCATACAGCCTCTCTGAGGCTGGGATTGTCTTTCTTTTTGCTTCTATTTTTATTCCCAGTGTTTAGTACTGTGTTTGACAAATAATACATATTTAATAAATACTTTTTGACTTGAGAAAAAATTGTTCCAGCAATCCCCTGAGGAAGAAAGAGTTAGGATGGAATATGGAGGAGAAATTCTCTTCTCCACTCCTTTAGTTTGAAAAGGACCTTTTAATTTTCTCATCTTCCCATCAGTGTCCTAGCCATACCTCCAAATCAACTGATAGCAATGTCTGTATTGGGAACTAAGAAGAGACTGCTTATATTCTCATAATTCCACTAGGAACCAAGCAAAGAAAATGCCCACTGCATAAAAAGGACTTCTTGTTGATTCCTTGAGTAAGAAAAAAAAGGACATCCAACAAGGAGCTGTCAGTTTTTCCTTAACTATAAATTCTCTCTAAGCTTGCACTTACTTTTCTTGGTATATTGCACATACCTGTAGAAATCATCAGAGAATATTTGAGGATTCTCTTGAAAAATATTTTTATTTTCCCCAGTTATATATAAAAACATTTTTACATTTGTTTTTAAAATTTTGAATCCTATCTCCTCCTTTTTCTTTACACTCACTCATTGAGAAAATAGATCCATGTGAAGTTGGATAAAAAATTTCATAGAAAACAGATTCCCCCCCCAAAAAAAAAACTCAAGAAAAAAGTTTTTAAAATATGTTTCAGTCTATATTCATACACAATCAGTTCTTTCTCTGTTTATGGATAGAACCTTTCAACATAAGTCCTTCAGAATAGTGTTAGATCATTGCATTACTAAGAATAGCAATCACAATGATCACATTGCTATTACAATGTGTATAGTACATTTCATTTTACTTGAGCTCATGGAGGACTTTTCAGGTTTTTCTAATAGTATCCTCATCATCATCTTATAGGACAATAGTATTCTTTCATAATCCCATACTACAATTTATTCAAATTCCCCAATTGATGGTCATTCCCTCAGTTTCCAGTTCTTTACCCTGAGAAAAGAACTGCTATTAATATTTTTATACATGTATGTTCTTTTCCTTTTAAAAAAACTCTTTTGAGATTCATGCCCAGTAGTGGTATTGTTAGATCAAAGAACATGCATAATTTTATTATTTTTTTTGACATAGATCATCATATATTTTGATCATTAGCAAATTGGGAAAAGACTCATTAATTTTTTTTATAAATTTGATTCAGTTTCTTATATATTTGAGAAAAGAGACCTTTAGAGACTTTTATTAGAAAAAAAAACTTGCTTCAAAATTCTTTTCATGATTACTGTTTCTAACCATATTTTTCTTGGGAGAATTTTTGTATTAGGTTTTGATACATTCCTACCTTAGGGGAAAAAACCCTTTCTAATGCTCATTTCCCTACCTAAGGTTTACTTATTAAAATATTTTCAACTGATAATGTTGAGGAGAAGCATAATCATGGAATCCTGAGATCTTATCAGTAGAGAATTGTGCTTAAGTCTTTAGAGATACTTTAGAACTTAGATGGGGAGTTGTAGCCTTGCTCTGAGCCTGATATTTATCTATAAGAATGGAAAGTGGGGCAAGAATTTTGAGAGTTTTTAATGACTACATCAATATATCAGGTCTTACAAAGACACTTCTAAATGATGCATAGAAATTGTAAGGTTCTAAAGTTTAAGGATATCACAACCATATAAAGTAGCAAAGAAAGGAAATGCCCCAAAAGTGTCAGATACCTTGCTTAAGAGCTTTACAGATATTATTTCATTGTTTCTCACAATATCCCTCGGGGAAGGATGGATATTATTATTAATCTTCCCATCTTACAGATGAAGAAACTGAGGAAAACAGAGTTTAAGTGGCTTGCCCAGGGACAAATAGTTAATAGTTGTCTGAGACTGAATTTGAACTCCTGTCTTCCTGAATTCTGGCCCAGGGCTCTACGGCAATGCCTGGCTGTCTCTAATATAAATAAAAAAAGGAATATAATTCTCCTTAAAGAAAACCTAATACTAGCACCTGATAGTAGCCATCTTTCTTTCCATAAGTTAGGATTTCATATTTTCCTTATTCTTAACTATTAATTCTGTCTCTAGAATTCTAGTATTCCAACATTTTTCCTATTCATAATTCCAAAATATTACACACAAATGGACCTAAAGATTGACTTGAATTTGAGTGCAAATATAACTATAAAAGCAGTATCAGTCTTCAGGAAACTGCTTAATGTCATTGAAAGATACAAATTCACTTTTCATTCTTGCATTTTTAAAAAAGTATTTTAATTTTTCCTCAATTACATGTTAAAAAAATTTTAGTATCCATTATTATAGTATTTTGAGTTCCAAATTTTTGTCCATCCCTCCTTTTTTTCCCTTTTTCTGAAGATGGTAGGCAGTTTGATATAGTTCATATATGTGTTATCATGTAGAATCGATTTCCATGTTAGTCACAATTGTGAAGATTAAACTGAACAAAAGAAAATAAATAAATAAAGTATTTTTAAAAATGCCTCCATCTGTAATCACAATCTGCCAATTATTTGTCTGGATATGGATAATATTTTCCTTCAAGAGTTCTTTGTACTTCTCTTTGATTATTTTCTTCATAGGCTTATATGTAGGTAGCTGAATTTTTTATTTCATCTGAAAAGTGCCTGTTCATATCCTTTAATCATTTATCAATTGGGGAATGGCTTGTAGTCTTATAATTTTGATCAGTTCTTTCTATATTTGAGAAATAAGACCTTTATCAGGAACATTCGCTATAAAAATTATTTTCCAACTTTCTGTTTTCCATCTAATTTTGGTTGTATTGGTTTTATTTGTACAAGAGGCTTTTAATTTAATGTACTCAACATTTTCTCTTTTGCATTGTGTAATTCTCTCTATCTCTTGTTTGGTCATGAATTCTTCCCTTCCTCATAGATCTGACAGGAAGACTCTTAATTGCTCTTCTAATTTGCTTATGGTATTAGTCCTTATGTCTAAATTATGCACTCATACAGATCTTATCTTGGTATGTAAATTCTTGATCTATACATATTTTGTGCACTATTGTTTTTTCAACAATTTTTTTTTACAAATTGTGACTTCTTATCCTCAAAGCTAAGATCTTTGAATTTATTATTGATTAGTCTTATATACCAAATATATTCCACTGATCCACCACTCTATTAAGAATCAGTACCAAATATTTTTGATGATTGCTCTCTTTTTTTGATTATTGTTTTACTAAGAACTGAAATTGTTTTTTTTTTTTGTTTTTTTTAATTAATTCCTTTGATATTCTTTGATTTTGTTCTTCTAGATGAATTTTGGTATATGACCTTTAACAATATAACTGTCAACAATAACTTTCTATTATTTTGGGGTCATATAATTTTGGGGACTTTATACTAATTTTAGGGGGTGATAACCATTTTTTTTTGGAAATGTGAGCTGTGTTTTCAGGTGGAAGGAGTATTCTCTCAGACTTCTTGTGCCAGGGGCTGCAGGTCCTAGCTATTTATCTGGTGTTATACTAATGTTGCCCTGTAACCCATGGGGGATCGTTATGTTTAGTGTTGCACTGAGGGGATGGTGTGGGGTAGCTGCCATTATTTGAGGTGGTAGTGGTCTGGCAGCATACCTGGTGCTGATCTGAGGTCCTAATTGCATGTCTCATGTGGGTTGGGACCCAGTGGGGTGTTTCTGCTTTTCTCTGGGGATACACTAAAGCATGTTGTACTCTGGCTGCTGGAAGATGCTTGTTTGTCCATGGCTACCCTGAGGCATGTGGCAGTTCCTGGAATTTGAGTCCCTGGGCTTAGCTCTCTATGCTAAGGCATATGAGCGTCCTGGTGTTGGCTTTCACTCATTCCACCACACCAAGACTCAGGATCTCCTACAGATTTACTGAGGTAGGGCTCCCTTCTGGCTAACTGATTTGCTTCCTGACCTGTACAGTGCACTCCTCCCACCCCACCCCCTTTACCTGAGTGAGAAAGACCCCTCCTGATAATTTTCCAGGTTTCCTTGCTGGTTCCATCACTCTAAGGTTTGTATTGGGACACTGTTTTATGGTTGTCCAAGATGAATATAGAAGAGTTCAAGTGATTCACTACTTATTCTGCCATCTTTGTTTCTTCTACTCTTTTATAAGTTTATTATGCCCTAATGTTTTAGCTCTGAAAATCAGGTTCATTTAAATGATAACATTTAAGTGATATTAAAGTTTGTCTACTATATAGAAGAAAAATGCATGTATATATAGTAGAGACATTGCTATTTCCCAAAGAACAATTAAAGCCCCTTTTCTATTGAAGATTGATATGGAGGAGACACTTGAAGTGAAGATAAGTTAGTGCTGCCAGGAAGTTTCTTCATTTGGAAAACAGGGAGTTGTCCTAATAATGGCAACCTCAAAGGATGGTTCTTACCATTCTTTCCAAATTTTGGACACACTGCTTCCCTCCATGCATTTTATGGCTAGCCATGATGGAATACTTGCTGTTCCTAATAGAGTTCTCTATTTCCTATCTGTTTCATTATTAACTGTTTTTTTTTTTTTAATGTTCTTCACTGTCCATTTTAACCTCTAACTTTTTTTGCATTTTTTATTATGGCTTTTTATATACAAAACATATATTAAAGTATATGTTAAATACAATATATGTATACATATTTATACAGTTATCTTGCTAAACAAGAAAAATCACATTTAGAAAGAAGGTAAAAATACCTGAGAAGAAAAAACAAAAATGCAAGCAAACAATAAAAGAAAGAGTGGAAATGCTATGTTGTGGTTCACACTCATTTCCCAGTATTCTTTCCCTGGGTGTAGCTTGTTCTGTTCATTACTGATCAGTTGGAACTGATTTGGATCCTCTCATTATTTAACCTCTAACTTTTAAAATCTCTAACATTCTTTAAGACAATTCAAATGCCAGTACAGGAGGCCTTTCTTGGTCTCCCTAAATGCTAGTTTCTTTCTCTATATATCTTTGTATGAATTATGTATATTACTTTGTGTATATTCTCTTTCATTAATGTTAGCTTCTTCAAGGTGAAAACTGTTTTATTTTTTATATCCTCAGCAGTTAATACAGTGTCTAACATAAACATTTAATAAATGTAAGAACTTAATAAATACTTATTAACTGATTGATTTTAATGAAGGTTTACAACATAAACATTGAGCCAGTGGTCATCACATATGTCCTTTGTAAGTCAGGTCAAATGGCTAAAAAAAGTGATTGTTAAGGCCTTTAGAAATGTTATTTCTAACTAGGAGATCATTATGCACTTCAACAATGATATTATATGAGGATGTATTCTGATGGAAGTGGATATTTTCAACAGAGAGAAGAGCTAATCCAATTCCAGTTGATCAATGATGCACAGAATCAGCTACATCCAGAAAAGGAACACTGGGAAATGAGTGTAAACTGTGAACATTTTTTTTTTTGTTTTTCTTCCCAGATTATTTTTACCTTCCGAATACAATTTTTCCTTTGCAACAACAACAACAACAAAATTCGGTTCTGCACATATATATTGTACCTAGGATATACTATAAGATATCTAATATGTATGGGAATGACTGCCATCTAGGGGAGGGGGTGGAGGGAAGGAGGGGAAAAATTTGGAACAGAAGTACAAGGGATAATGTTGTAAAAAAAAAATTACCTATGCATATGTACTGTCAAAAAAATGTTATAATTATAAAATTAATTTTAAAAATCAGCAACCACCCCCCAAAAAAGAACATTAAAAAAAAAGAAATGTTATTTCTACATTTTAATGAACAGTGTAATACAGCATATTTCTAAAAATCAACATCTTATCAAGGTTCATATGAAGAAATGTATCTCTGATACAAGTAAATAGATGATATTGACAAAGATGCTTTCAGTCAGAGGAATAATATGCTTTAAAGCAGGTCTTCTTTAAACTTTTTCCACTTCTTCTTTTTGCCTAGGAAATTTTTATGCAATCCTGGATATATAAATATATAAACTAGATATCATTAATCACATATCTTATAATAAATCATAATTTCATGCCCCTTATAGTCAGTTATGAGACCCCATATAGAATCATAATATACTTTTAAGTAGCTTTAGAGAACTTTGCACTTAGAAATCCTACATTAATAAAAACAGAGAGGAACTTTGGGTTTAACCCAAAGTTGTATATCATAGATGAAAAAAAAATAAACTCATGATCACTGTCTTTTTGGAAAGATTTATTAATGGTAGATTTGCCTCCTTACCTATCATTAATCATGCAGGACATTAAAAGAAGACATTATTCTTGTTGCATAAAGAGATTATAAACATAGATACATGTTTTTGTTTAGTTTTCTGTTTCCATTGCTAAACATATTGCATTAATGTGAGTTGTTAATATGTAAAATGCATATGTGGAAAAACTTGTCTCCAAGTGAGAAATGAAAGACTGATAAAAATAAAGCATACTTATGAAATCCTTACACATTTTCATTTATTAATTATTATTATGAGAGGCAGTATGGCATAATGAATAAAGAATTGGTTTCTCAAAGGCCAAAAGATCTGCATTCCAGTCCTATTTCAGATATACGTTATCTATGTGATGTCTTAGGTAACTATTAGACTCTTAAACTGCAGAGCAAGTGTTGATCTTCATTATTAGAAGATTTTTCATACCTGGGAGCTCCCCATATTGCCTTGAATCTCACGTGTAATTTCCTTTTTCCTCACCCAGGGGGAAAAAGGCCTGATCATAATCAAATAATTAGCCATGGGGACAGAAAACCAGTTGGAGAAAATTCATAAAGTTGCTACTTATTCTTTTTTCTTTTGTCATTTGTCTTTAGCAATTATGTATATATGATGTACACATTATTAACATATACATACACATGTATATATATATGATGCACATATATTATATATAAAAGTGGATGTAGTAGACCAGAGACAAAAATGTTCAATTAGCAATTTTTATTCTGAGAAAAGTGTGAGCCACATACAATTTTCTAAGTATATTTATTTCTACAAAATTTAAATTAACATAGATTTACAGATGAAGGAAAAGCATCATTTTCATTTTGTGTATGAGATTTGCATCCAGGAAAACCTCTACCATATGTTTATTCTTTCATATATTTTAAATTTTGGGAAATTGGCTTTTAAGTGGAGAGATTACACAGGGAATTTGAGTTTTCTGGGAAGATGTGAAATCACATGTGATCTGCTTATAATTCCTCATAAAGCTTACACTAAAAATATGAGAAAAAGAGATGGGTAAGGAAGAAACAAGAGAAGAAAGTTTATAACATAACAGGCAGTTATTATGTTGACTGATTATAGGGACAATAAAAGGATAGTAAGAGAAAAGGAGAGAAAGAGACACAGAATTAAGGAATGGAGGGAAAAAGGGAGGGACACAGAGAGACAGAGAGAGATTGAGAGATACAGATAGAAATAAAAAAAGTAGAGAGAGATGGAGATATAGAGAAATGAAACAACTACTTATAGCAATACCTGGCTCTTACAAATACTTTAAATTCATCACAGTGTTTAGCAGTTAAGATTAAAATTCAGAACTTGCTCTGACACATTATATTTTTCTTTCCAAATTATTCATTGATGATTCAGATTTGATTTGCCTGTCTAGAAGCATTGGCTTATCTTTTATACTGAATAAATGTGTAGCAACAGAATATTCATACCCCCCAGGCATACTGCAAATATGTTATTTGCTCAGTTTGCTTTATTTGTCATTAAATACATAGAAGTTAATCCTCAGGATGTTTTATATTTGCATTGTGGTCCTGCTAGAGTAAACTACTCTTTGAGAAAAACTTCACTTGCAGCCTAGGGGTGGGAGGGAAGATTTAATCCCTTATTTCAAATCTTTTTGTTAATATAAAACAAATGATTCACTATCTTCCGGGCAAAATAGCTTAGATACTATTATTTGTGGTGTGCTGATTGAGGCAAACGAAAAATTATTACTTTAGTTCCCTAAAGATCTGGGCCAAATGAGGTGCCTGTCTTCAGGCTTTCCAAAGATATCAAGCCTTAAATAAGCACAGTTTATCCTAAACTTTGCCTTTCCAAAGATTATTTCATGTGGATGGTATCTCTGGGAAGAGATAAAAGTAGCATTTATCTTTCCTATCTTACACTTGCCAACATAGGCCTGGGTCATTTTATTTGCTCCTAAAACGTCTTTTGGGCATTATTAAGGTTTTCAGCTGGGTGCTACTGTTATCAGACTGTGGCAGGAGATGACATTTAACTAATACTCTGGTTTCTGACTGCAGTGTTGAACTGGCTGTTAAAAACAATCACCTTAAGACTAACAGCTGTCCTATGGATCTGAGTTTGCACACTGAGTGATATAGCCCCAAATGAACTTCTATGGTTTGTTGACCACTGTCAATATCCATTTTTCAGTTATGTGAGTCTTTTGCCCACTAGCTAGCTGCCACAAGGCAAAGCTGGGGGTTTTGTGGAACATTTCAGAGCACAGAAAAGACAAGATTTCTACCTTTAGTTACATTTTGGTTGGGGGAAAAGCCATCAACAAGAAAAAGGACATTTGATCCCAACAGGACAAGGGATTTAATACTGATGATGACTAGATTGCCAGTGGGGACCAAATGTATGAGTCTGCAGACTAGCCTTAATGGAACATGTGAGTGAGGGATCCCTTGAACTGAGAGATTCTAAACTACACACCTGAAACTTTAGCTACAATGGTAGATCCAGTCCATTTCTTGAGGCAAAAGCCCTGGAACTGTGACTCTCAGTGGGACTTGTCTGTCAGGTTAAAAACAGTAGATAAGGAGAGCTCTTACATATTAGACAAGTACTAGCTATGGGGGTGGGGTCTTGACTGTAGATTATATACTACCCTGAATAAGAATCTTATACTTTCCCTGTTGTTAATGAAGAAGGCAAATATGGGCCAGAGAAGGATCAGTCAATACTAACCCAGCATGACCAGTATTCTGTGGCCCCTTCCACCAACCTAGTAGCCTCCATGGCTATCTGGAAAGCAGGGAATGAATGAAGAATTTACTTTATTTTTCCTTGTATTTACTCTGTATCTGTTTTTTTAAGGGGAAATGCAGCTGTATATGAACCATTGCCATGTGTAGGCTTATGATTCAGGGAAATGAAAACCAGGCTAGATTCTTTGGATTCTGGATTCCAGAATCTGGAAGATATAGATTTCTATACTGTTTTTGGCATGAAATATTATGCCTTTTATTTTTTTAAAAACCTCGCCAAATCAGGCTATCTCTCTGAAAATTTCCTCAGTAATTAGGTGTTTAGAGTTAGGGAAATAGAAAGTGCTTTGATCTTGAAGTCAGAGGACTTGATTCAGATACTAATCTGTCTGTGTTCTCTTGGGCAAGCAACCTCTACAATTTCCTCGAATAAAACAGGGATGGATTGGACTAAATGACCTTAAAAATTCTTTTCAACTCCAAATCTGTGATTCTCTAACTCTGAATTTTATAATATATATATGTTATTTATATACACACATATATACATATATACATGTTATGTTATACATAGATATGTGTGTGTGTGTATATATATATATATATATATACATATATATATATATATATATACATATATATATATATATAAAACCTTTTACCCCCCCACTGACAAGATCAAAACATAGTAAACAAAACTAATATTGTTGTCTCCTTCCAGAATTTAAGTATTTTTCCCTTTAACAGATGGCGCTAATACTGATGAAAACATTCTTTTAGGTTCTTGTCCTTAAAGTAAAATCCATGCTATTAACTAAATAAAGGACTAGGTTAAGATCCAATTAATTTTATTGATATTTGCATGGAAGGTTTTTTCCTTATGTGGCAGTGACAATTTTTAATGAGTTCCTCTATAGCTGGAGAAATTCAAATATTTTTTATTTTTCTGAATTCTGTCAACTGTTCTCTTGTGCTCACAAGCTCTGGTTGTAGTGTTAATAGTTTCTAGGCCTCTGAAATCACAGTTCCACTTGAGTCTCATGACAGGCTTTTATCCTCATAGGAATTCAACATTAAGTACAGAAGGGCTTACCAGCATGATCTAGATGACATTTTTATAACCTGTAATATTCTTCAGTAAGATGTAGTTAATGATCCTTCACATGATCCAGATGGCAGAGCATCTCATCCTCTATGGAAGGCCCAATTCATGCTGCAGTTTCTTGGAACAAGTTGAGTACAAAGTTGATTATAGACCACTTTATTAAAACCTAGGTTATGTTATTATCACCATCAGTTCAAGAGGTTTTCTTTGATTTTCAACCATCCAAATCATTGCCATTGAGTCCAAATAACCTTTTTTTTTTATCTGAAAGTTTCTTCCAGGGGAAATGAATAAAGAAATTAAAAAACAAAACAAAACAAAACAAAACTCCTTCCTTCCATCTCTTCCTTTTTATCCTCTAACACTTAATGGAATAATTATTAGCTGACCCTGCCTGAGGTCATCCTTTTAGTTGTATATGTTATGTCTATCCCATAATCACGTGAAATAGTTCAATAAAGGTTTGCAGCTGAGATAAAGAGGAACAGGAACTTCAAATAAGGAAACTAAGACCTAGGAAAGGTAAATAATTTGTGTAAGGTCATACAGACATAGGATTTGAAACCAGGTCCAATGACTTCAGACACAGTGCTTTTTACATAACATATGCCATGAATTGCACTAGATAATAAGATATAGTTGAGATGAGTTCTCCCCCTCAGGAACTTACATTTTAAGTGAGGGACCACTTACAGATATATAATTAACTATAAAATGAAACTGAATATAAGAAAAGAAAATTGCAAAGTTGAATGTAAGGTCAGGGAAAATCATTATTTTGTTCATAGAAATATCAGGAAAAGCTTCATGGAGAATGTAACATTTGGAATGGGACTTAGAGTATAAGAAAGGATCCAATAGACATAGATAAGATGAGGGGGGATGAAGAGAAGGTTTATAGGTGGGAAGGGTCAAGACATATTTAGAGAATATTGAGTAACTATGGATTTTTAGATGTGGTACCTTTATCTTTTTGAAACTTATTTTTATTTAATTCAATAAAGATTTCACAATTACATATGAAAAATTTAGGGGCAGCTAGGTGGTGCAGTGGATAGAGCACCAGCCCTGAATTCAGGAGGACCGGAGTTCAAATCTGGTCTCAGACACTTAACACTTCCTAGCTGTGTGACCCTGGGCAAGTCACTTAACCCCAGCCTCAGAAAAAGGAAAAAAAAAAATTACATGTGAAAAATTTATAAAAAATTTTGAGTTCCAAATTCTCTTGCTCCCTCCTATTTCCCCTTCTTTTTTGAAAAGGCAAGCAATTTGATTTTAATTACACATATGAGATAATACAAATAGATCTACATATTAACCATGTTACAAAGAAAATATGAACAAAATAAAACAATAAAAATAAACTTTTAATAAAGCATACTTTAATCTGAACCCAGAGTTTATCAGTTTTCTCTTTGGAGGTAGATTGCATTCTTTATCATGAGTTCTTTGCAATTATCTTAGATCATTCTCTTGATTAGCAAATAGCTTAGTTTTCACAGATGTTAATCCTTTCAATATTGTTGTTATTATGTAAAATATTCTGATTCTGCTCACTTTACTTTTTACATGAGTTTATAGAAGTCTTCCCAGGTTTTGCTGAAACCATCCTGCTAGTCATTTCTTACAGCACAGTAATATTCCATCACAACCATTTACCACTTATATAACTTATTTAGCCATTCTCCAATTGATGGGCATCCCCTCAATTTCCAGTTCTTTGCTAACACAAAAAAGAGATGCTATAGATATATTTGAACTAATAGGTCCTTTTTCATTTTCTTAGATGTCTCTGGGATGCAGACCATTTAATAGTGGTATTGCTGAATCAAAGGGTTTGCAGAACTTTATAAGGCTTTTGAGAGTTCCAAATTGTTCTACAGAATGGTTAGACTATTTCACAACTCGACCAAGAGTTCATTAGTATCCCAAATTTTATACCCTCTAGCATCTGTCATTTCTTTTTTCCATCTTGTTAGCCAATCTTAGAAGTGTGAGGTAGGTATCTCAGAGCTGTTTTAATTCACATTTCTCTAATCAATAGTGATTTAGCACACTTTTTTATGTGGCTATTGATAACTTTGATTGCTTTCCTGACGTATTTATATTCTTTGATCATCTATCAACTGGGGAATGGCTCTTATTTTTATAAATTTGCCTTAGTTCCATATATATTTGAAAAATGAAGATTTTATCAAAAAAAAAAAAACTGCCACAAAATTTTTCCCAATCTTCTTCTAATTTTAGTGGCATTTTATTAGTTCATTTTAGTATTTCATTTAGTTGCATTAGTTTCATATGTGTGTGTTCTCAAAAGCTTTTAATTTTATGAAATCAAAATTATATATTTTATTTCCTATTATTCTCTATTTCTTGTTTGGTCATAACTTCTTCTCTTATCCATAAATTTGACAAGTACATTTTCCATCATCCTCTGATTATGTTATCACCCATTATATCTAAATCATTTATCAATTTTGACTTAGCTTAATATCATATGTGAGATATTAGTCTATGTATGTCTGTTTTCACCAAATTGCTTTCCATTTTTTTTTTCCAGTAATGAAGTCTTAACCAAAGCTTAGATCTCTGGATTTATCAAAAAATAGATCACTAAAGTAATTTACTATTGTGTAGTGCATACTTATCCATTCCTCTGATCTACCACTCTATTTCTTAGCTAGGACCAGATTTTATAATGATTGTTGCTTTGAAATATATTTTAAAATGTGGAACTGCTCTTCTCCCTTTCTTCATGTGTGTTTTCATTAATTCTCTTGATATTCTTGATCTTTTGTTCTTCCAGATGAATTTTGTTTCTATTTTATCAAGCTCTCTAAAATAATTATTTGGTGTTTTATTAGTATGGTATTGAATAAGCATATTAATTTGAATAGAACTATCATTTTTATTATTTTGGCTTAGCCTACCCCAATTAATAGTCAACCAGTTATTTAGATCTCCTTTTATTTGAGTGAAAAAATGTTTTGTAATTGTGTTCATATTGTTTTTGAGCTTGTATTGGCAGGTAAACTCCCAAAAATTTTGTGTTAATTGCAATTATTTTGAAATGGAATTTGTCTTTCTTTCTCTGCCAGTTGGATTTTGTTGGCAGAGAATAGAAATGCTGATGGTTAATGTAAGTTTATTTTGTATTCTTCAACTTTGCAGAAGTTATTAATCATTTCAACTTGGTTCTTTCTACATGTATATATATATGTGTGTGTGTGTGTTGCTGTTGTTGATTTTCTTGGGTTCTCTAAGTATACTATTATCTCATTTATATATATATATATATATATATATATATATATATTTATATAGTTTTGTTTCCTTATTGCCTGTTTTTTCTTCCATTTTTTCTGTAGCTAGCATTTCTAATATAATATTGAATAATAATAATGATGATAATGGATACCCTTGCTTCACCCCTGATCTTACTGGGAAGATTTCAAGTTTATCTCCATTATCTATAATGTTTGCTTATGAGGCGTCATTTTAAGAAAGGCTCCATTGATTCCTATGCTTTCTAGTGTTTCTAATATGAACATGTTTGTAATTTGTCAAAGGCTTTTATGGCATTATCATTTCTTTTCTGCCATATCACACAATAGACATATAAAAGTCACCCTACTGAGAGGATAAATTAAAGGGAAAGGAGATTAAAACTTGAGACTATTATGATAGTGATGTATAATAAATGAATCAAAGGATCTTTCACTGCTTTTTATGTTCAAGGAACTATCATGCAAGATTATTACATATACCAGATTGATAAATTAAATAAACTGATACTATAGAGGAATTTTATTTTTAATTAAACACCCTTCTATCTTCTCTGCTGTTTTCCCTTCCCTTCTCCTCTTTTGGAATGATACCTTTTGTGTTAGGCCTTCAGAGATTATAACCTCTCTCACTTAAGGTGTTTAGAACTCTTTCTTAAGGCTTAGCTTTCCAGTTTACAAAGTAAGTGAATAAAAATTCATATATACCCCCATATCTATGAGGCAGTCACACTGCCCTTATCTCACTTTTCACATCTCATAATGGCAATAATAATAAACATAGATTGCCCTTATATGTTGCTTCCACCTAATGGAATATGAGCTCTTTGAGGCTAAGGGCTCTTTCATCTTTTTTATTTGTTTGTATCTTCAGTACCTAGCACAGTGCTTGAAACATAGTAGGTGGTTTGAAAATACTTTTTCATTTGTTATTATATTCATTTATCATTTTTGATAAATAAATAATAAAATCAACCTTGTAGATTAAAAAATAAAACCACACGTGTATTTAGAGAAATGTGGTATCAAAGGTAAAGAAAAATGAAATATTTATACTGTAGGGGAAAATGGTTGGTATTGGTGCTACAGGGAATCTAGCAGAAAAAAGGCTAATATTATTAGTAGCTGACACTGATCTACCTTTACAAAGAATTCCAGATTCCTTTACAGGTGCTCTAAGCTAGATTTACAATGTGAGCCTCCTTGGGTCTGTTGCAAACTGAAGAGACAAGTGTAATCCAAGTATTATTTCTTCCCATTATGAAATGTAGGCACCTTAGGCGTATGTGTTAATGACCACTCAGCAGAATGCAGCACCCTGGTAAATACATTAGGGTAGAAGTGACGTACACTGTTAGAGACTTCAGGGGAATTTAAGACAGGTAAAACTTATTACCCCAATAAAATTTTGTTTGAGAGCCAAGCTAATACCCCCTCTCTAACTGTAAGATGAAAGGAATTATTAATGGTCTAAAGAACCTTGTTTTTTGGTCTGACTTGAAAGATAGCATTCATAGTGTCATCGTGCTTTCATTGTAGTAGTCTTTACTTATTAGTAGTTTGGTTTCCAGCTCAAAATTTAAAATAATAATGTTTTTATCTACTTATCTTCTTTTTACTTTCTTTTAATGACTTTTTCTACTCTTCTATTTATCTATTACCTGTTCCTTCATTTCAAATCCATCTATATATCTGTGTATCTATTCAATCTATAGTTTATCAGTCTATTATATGTATATTTTTTAACTCCAGACATCTGATTTTCCAATTTATTTTTCTTCTCTTGGAAACTATACTCATTCATGCTTTCAATATATATTTCTACTTCAAATTTTATTTTCTCTGAGGAAATTTCAACCAAACTATTCTCTGTTCCCAACTGTCCTTGGATCATAAATCAAAGTTACTGAATGTTCCAAAAGTCTGAGGAGGGGGTGATGACACTGTAACTAGTGTAATCGTGCCATGGCTGGGAAAGACAGTTGTAATTATAGCATTTCCAATTGAAAATTGAACTGACATGCTTCTATTCATTTCCTATCCACTTCACAAGCAGTTGGTTCCCTTTTGGATAAAGTATATCTGATTTTGAAATTCACAAGCTGCACAGAGTGGTAGGAGGGAGGGGAAAAATTGAAAGAAGAGTTTATAAAACAACAATGCAGAAGAGTAGTTTCTAGCTTTTGTTTGCTCCTGATCTGCTTGCTGCATGAACAACCAGAACTAGTGAGTCCTATCCTATGTCCAGTACTAAATAGGCCTTTTGAATACTCCATTTGGATACTGATATCCATGGCAGGTAAGCCCAAAAGCATGGAAAATATCTCCTAAAATTACCATCCCTATTTTGTAATCAACGTACAAAGGAAGGTAAGGGGAAGAGTATAAGCAATTATATCATACCTACTATGTGCTAAACACTGTGCTGAATACTTTATAAATATTATTTTTGATCCTTACAGTAACCCTAAGAGATAAGTGCTATTATTATCTCCATTTTTCAGTAGAAGAAACTAAGGAAGACATAGACTAAATGACTTGCCCAGGATTAGGAAGATAGTAAATATTTGAGGTTAGATTTGAACTCAGTTGTTCCTGACTCCTGACCCAGTACTCTATGAACTGTGAATTGTGCTAACTGTTCTTCAGAAGAGAAGCCAGGTTTGGAAGCCAGAAGGAACCATCAGATTCTTATAGTGCCTTCCCTACTTGCTCAAGGGGGTATGACCATATACTATTTAGAGCTATGGATTTAAAAAAAAAGCATTATCCTTCCACATTTCTATAGATAATTGTTTTTAAACTCTTGGTTTTCTGTAGATGTTCATCAGTTATTGGTCATAAAATGGGACTTAATATTTTTTATTTACTGGTAGAGTCTTGAAGAATTGCATATTAACAAAGCTTGGTATCATATTTCTTCTTATCTGATATTTTGTAATTCCTCCATATCTTCAGAGTAAGAGGTAGACACTAATTTAAATGTGGTTTTGACTTTAAACCTCCTTTGCTTCCAGTACTTATGGGACTATGAAATTGCTTCAGCAGAATGGGAGGAAATGTCACAAAGAAATCAAAGCAAAATTTGTCCAGAGTTAGCTATACAATTCATTAGATATCAAGGGTTTCACATTAAAGGACTGCAAAGAGAGGGAGAAGGAGTGAGATAGGAGGGGAAAGGAGGAGAGAGGGAGAGAGAGACAGATGGACTGAGACAGAGACAGAGATACAGAGCTCAAAGAGATATCAAAAGAAGAAATTACATAAAGAAACACTGGATTTGAAGAACTTGGATTTCTAATTCTTAGGTTGATACTTTACTGTATGATTTGAGGCAAATCATTTAATCTCTGTGGGCCTCAAATACTGCAATGATAAAATAAAAGACCTGATGAAATGGAATTTAAGGATACTTCTATATCTAAATATTATGATAATATCTTCAGGTATCCTGGAAGCAAGCTGCATAATCAGTGCATGGGAAAAATTGTATTCATAGGAAGGCATATACTAGGTGATATATCTCGCATTATTACATAGGCTGAAAAGATATGAGCCTTATTTAGTCACTGAGCCTTGGAAAGATTGGTTTAAATTGGTTATAGAGTGGGCTTATAGATTTCTCCATGACATGTCCTTTAAAACTAAATTTTATTGACATTGTTACATCCCTTATGCTTTCCAAAATGTGCTTTTCTCCCCTTTCCAGAGAGACATTACTTATATCAAAGTTGAGTGAGGAAAAAGAAAGGGAAAAGAGAGAACTGAGTCAAACTAACCAAAAGAACAAAAAACTTTCAGGTAGGTATGCTCTGAGCCCTGCTGTTTAGGAGTTAGGTAATTTATTGAAAGGTTACTACTACTAAGCAGATACATGTGAACTTTAACAATTGCTTTGACTTCCGACCAAGTAATAAGAGTCAGATACAAATGTATGATAAATAAAAAGCCCAGTGGCAGTTCCATTTATTAACAGCTCACTGACTGAGAATTGTCTGAGCTAAAGTTTTTTGAGTCATTTGAAGATGTTATCAAAAACTTTCAGAAATAGTTAAAAGAATAGATAAAGGGCAATACAGTATCAGTAATAATATTTTTCTGAGGTTACTATCAAAAAAATTAATATCTATTCTACATAAGCTTTTTTTTTTTTTTAGTTTGTAATAAAATCAAATTATTCTGTCAAATTCAGAGAGCTTTGGTTCAAAAGACATTTAATTCCTTATATAAGAAAAATGCAAAGCACAGCAGTTTAGGATGAAGAGAAAAATAAAAACAAAACAGAAAACAAAACTGCCTTCAAAAAGCTTCTCATAGCATTGAGTAATTAGAATGATACTTTTAAAAATGTTTTTTCTATATCTTTTCAGATAATGTTTTTTTGAAACTTCAGTAACAACTTGTTTGAAATAGTTACTTTTTTCTTTTTAAGAAAATTATTTTTTAATGAGTTGGGAACATATACAATTTTTTTTTAGAAAGGATACTATATCATTTAAATGGTGAAGAGCAACTATGTATGTATGGAGTAATTTTCAAGGTTCATTAAGGAAGAGGTGGTCATAAAGGACTTTTCAACTGAAAGGATGAGGAAAATTTCACATTTAAAAAGGCAATTGACTTTGTCCTGCTATGTTCAAGAAAAAAACATCATTTGAGTAATAGAAAATCTCTTTTGGTCCTAAATCATTTGAACTCCTTTTTTTGTTATTATTATAAAAATTTAAAGTTGTCACTTGAAGGGATGCCAACTTCACTACTCATTGCTTACTGAGGGTAGGTTTATGTAACCTCAAATGGAAAAAGATATCCTGAAAACTGTGACTTGAGAGGCTCAGAGAAAGTCCCTCAATGCCCATCCCACTTATCCTTTTGAAATTCCTTCATTTAGATATATATACATTTAGATTAAGCAATTATCTGCCTGTGTGCTCCTTTTAAAATTTAAATATAAGTAAACCATTCCTGAGTGGTTTATTATTCTTTAATATTAGAAGGCTAAATTGCTTTCATCTACTCTGTATCTTGGGTAAATTTGTTTATTAACTTGTTTTCCCCTTAGAAGGTAAGCTCATTGACTGCAGGGATTATTTTTTACTTTCTTTGTACGTCCAGTACTCAGCATGGTGACAATGCCTAGTTCACCTGAACGGATTAAAAAGTATTTATTGATTAGTTTATTGATTACCAGGAATTTTTTTCGGCTTAAAAAAAAATAAAGAAAAGAGGAACAAGTCTGAAATCTGTGATACTGTCTGAGGAGGGTAGATATGGTTTGGCTACTATGTCTGGTATCATGAGGATATTACATTTGGATGGGTAGATAGTTGCACCAGAAGTAAGATTAAGAAAGATATAGCAAGAGATGAGAAAATGTTAAACCTGTTTCAATGTTTAACATGAAAATTATTTTATAGGAAATTATTTCATAAAATTCTGGATTCTTAGAGTTAGACAAAGACTGCAGAAATTTGAAGCAAAGAAACCTATTAAAGTGTTTTTGCAATAATCTAGGCAGGAGATGATGAAGCCTCAAATTTAGATAGCAGTTACACAACTAGAAAGAAAGGGTAATATATGGAGACAGCAAGAGTTGGCAAATGATTTAATAGGTAGAGTAAGGGGAAATAGGGAGTCCAGGATGGTACCAAGATTACGAACCTGAGAAATTGGAAGGTATGTTACCTGTGGCACTAGTGGTGTTTTTGACAGTATGAAAGACTGACAGGTTTAGGGGAAAATATATTGAGTTCAATTTTAGACATGTTCAATTTAAGACAACCTGTTTGAAATGTCCAGTGGAGAATTGGTGAACTAAAGCTCTCGAGGAGACACTGAGGCTGGATTTATTGATTTAGGAGTCATCTGCACAGAGAAGATAGTTAAACTATGGGAGCTGGGGAGGTTATTAAGAGAGAGTATAAAAGGAGATGGGGGGCTCCTGACAAATCAACAACTTGTCTAATATACAATTTCAGAGAAATACCTAAGGCACTGGGAAGTAACTTGCTAGACATAAACTCAATATATTATTCCAGCTAGTTCAGATCCTTTTGGATCCAAATGCTGTCTTCCAATCAATCAGCCAGAATTTCTTAAGTCTTACTGTGTGTGAAGCCCTGCGCTAATCACTAGAGATACAAACTAAAAACCAGGACAGATCCTGGCCTTTAGTAGTTTACTTTCTAAAAGGGAAGAGACCATGAATATAAATAGATAGCTATTGGAAACATACAGAGTATATGGAAAGTACAATCTTTCTACTTTATGTCATTTATGAATTTGAAAAGCATGCTCTCCTTGTCTTTTCTATTTCTGTCAAGGACACCACTGTCCTTTCAGTGACTAAATTTACAACTTTAGAGTCATCCTCTTGTACTTCTCATGTCCAATCAGTTGCCACAAGTCTTGTCAACTCTACCACCCCAACATCATTTTTTCTTTTTTCACATCCACTATCCTAATTCAAGTCCTTATCAACTCTCACCACCTGGACTTTTGTAAAAAGTCTCTTAATTGGTCTCCCTTCTCCAATCTTTCCTCCTCATGGCTGCCAAACTTAATTTTCTATAGCAAGTTATGAATAAACAAATGTTCTGCTTAAGATTTCAGATGCTCCCAAATTGCTTCTAGAATAAAACTCAGATTCCTTTGGCTGACAACTAATGTTCATTAAAACTTCTGCCTTACTCTTCTAACCTCATTATTCCAAGCAATTCCCCTTCATCTATTCTATGTTTCGTATATGACATTCAATCTCTGATCTCAATGATCCACTTCTAATCTCTGCATCTTCAGATCCCTATTGTGGTTGTTTAGTCATTCAGCCATGTCCAATTCCATGTGACTCTTATGAATTTTGTCCATGGGGTTTTTTCTTCACAAAGAAACTGAAGTTGTTGCTATTTTATTCTCTAGCATATTTTTTTATGAAGGGAAACTGAGGTGAATGGGTTAAGTGACTTGCTCAGGATCATATAACTAAGTAAACTTAAATCCAGGCCCAGTGTTCTATCCAGTGTCCCAAAATTCAATTACTACCATTTTCTGTACAAGGTAATTTCTAATCAATTCTTTTTTTTTCTCCAATGACTTAGTGCCAATTTTTTTTTTTATATTTTCTTTACATGTACACGTTGTTTACTATAGGTTCATGAGGACAAAGACTTTCATTTTCATTTCCTATCTGAAACACCTGAGCACAGTACCTGGCACATAAAAGATGAACAAAAGCTATATAGTACAGATCACTCTGAATATGGAATCAAAGGTTCTAAATTCCAATCCTCTGTCACTTATTACCTGAATGACTTTGAGTGACTTTGTGCAAATTCATTTAAATCCTCTGGGCTGCAGGGTTGGGTAATTTTTATTTATTTATTTATTTTCAATCAGTAAGATTTGAACTAGGTGCCCTCCAGCATCCCTTTTACGTCTACTTCTATGATTCTTCATTTAATGAACACTTGCTCAATCATTAAAGTGACTGATAAAACTATTGGACAAAACAGGGCCAGCACTTTGTGATCTTGCCTTAACAACTAAATCAAGATTCCATATTGCAGACTTGCAATAAGTTGAGACCTGATGAAATCTGCAAAGCCTTCCTGAATTATTCTGGTTTATTGTTGTGGATATTGGCTTTCATTTCATTTTCCAAAGTGATGTCAAGCATTTATAAAGAGTAGCCTCCTTTTCTGTATTTTTAAAAGTCTAATGTTCTTTCAGCAGATGCCACATAAAATCAATTATTTCATCAACATATTAACCCTTGGAAGAATCCATCATCAGAGTCATAGAAAGGCCTTCAATATAGCAAGTAGGGTCACTGAAGGATGTCAGCAAAATCAATACAAAATCTGATAGCTTTATTTCTTCATGTTGATAAAGAGCACTCATGCTGCTTGTGTCCCATTTTTCTCGGGCCCTATGAATTAAAAGAAAAATGAAAAAAAAATTCTACCTTTTGGTAATAGCTGGGATATGAACCTTCCACAAGGGAAGTCACAAACTATCAAAGAGAGAAGGTACCTTAGAGAATGTTTTGCAGATGAGAAACCAGAGGAGCAAGAAGGTCACTGACCTGATTTATGAATATGTAAATCAAGATCCAAGAAATTTAGTGACTTACCCTTAGTCACACAATTAGTGAATAGCCTGGGCCTTTAATTTAAACCCAGATTTTCTGACCCTCTGACACCTAAAGTTCTATCTTTAGGCAACACTGTCTATTCCCAATAAGACAACCACAAGATCTAAAAAGAAATAAGGTATGCTTTGTATTTTTAGCATTTTGTGGTAGACATTTCTAAAAGTAAAATTTGTGATACACTAGCATTTCATTAATTTTTTATATAATCACAGTGACTCAGAGGTACATCAATAATTAAAAAAAAAAACAAAATTGAATTGGTAATCCTGCAGGAAACTATTAAAGCTAAACAAGTCAGAATTAGAGTTTAGTTGGAGCCCCAAACCTATTTCTTATGGCTGTTGCATTCCATGTATTAGGATTCAAGAGATCAATTTCTTAATTAGACAATTTAGAGCATGAACTTTAGAAATTTGATATTAATTACCAAAACGAACACTAATAGCTGCTAGGCATCAGTTCTTTTTCACATGAATCTTATACAACACCAAAACAATAGGCTAAGTCACCTAATTTATTCAAACTCCAAGTCAATTCAATATTCTAAAAAAAAAATCCATTGGTCCTAATATAGTCTGAATTCACTATTTGATTGATTTTTTTTGTTCAATTCCACTCTAATAGTTTCTCTAGTTTCCTTGTGAAATAACAGCTTAAATATCAACCTTGTTCAAAAAACTTCTATTCATCTTATAATGTTCTAAATAAATTATGCTATGCATAATATATCCTGCAATGTTCTAATTGAGTTAAATATGGAATATTAGTGTTATAATGAAATAATAGAGTATTGAGCCATCTGTCAGAAAGAACTAGGTTTAAATGTAACTTCAGGCATTTGCTAGTTGAGCAATCCTGGACTAGACACTTAATCTGTCTACCTCAGTTTCCTCATCTGTAAAATGAGAATAATAAGAGAACCTACCTTTCAGAGTTGTTTTAAGAATCAAATGAAATTATATTTGTAAAGCACTTTGCAAACCTTAAGGTGCCAGAGTACCAACTATTATTATCATTATTATATTTGAATTTTGTTATTGAGTCATTTTTCACTTGTGTCCAACTCTTCATGACTCCATTTTTTTTTTCTGGTGGAGTCAGATACTGGAGGGTTTGCTATTTCATTCTCCAGCTCATTTTACAGATGAGGAAACTGAGAGAAAGAGTTAAGAGACTTGCCTAGGGTTAGAGCTAATAATTATTTTGGACCAGATTTGAATTCAGAAATCTGTTTGATTTCAAGTCCACCATTCTATCCACCATGATACCTTGTTGCCTTATTGTTGCTTTTAGACTAAATATCAAATAGATCCAATTCAAATAAACAACTATCTCAGGAAATACTTTCAGTCATGTAGCATGTTAAGGTATTGGGAAATAAAACCTCCCTGTCTTAGGAAGCCAGTTAACTAGATGGTCAACAACCATTTTTTAAATACTATGGGACAGATGCTAGGCTAAAGCTGGTGAACCAGTGAAAGGCAAAAATATGTTTCTTCTCCTTAAGGAGCTTATATTCTAATGATGCAGACCACATACAAATAACAATTCATGTTCAGGACACAAACAGTGAAATGGAAGATTTTCTCAGAAAGCTTAAATTATTTTTGCTAGTTTTCTTCAACTGGCCCTCCTAAAAAAAATGACATATTTTAAAATACAAGAAAATAACCCAGTATATAAATATTTTAGAACCAGAGGAAAACTTAATATTATTGTAAAATTTTAGTTGTATATAAAACTATATTTCATTTTGGAATTTGCCTTTTATACAATAAAGTGAAAATATGTGGTACTTTAGTAGTATGAAAACAGCTTCAATCTTTTTTTTCCCCTCTTTCAGGAAAAATAGAATTTGCTTTAATCAAAAAGTTTCTATAGTCCAAATGGCCAAAACAATTTGTGTACACAGATAGAGCCACAAAGAATGTATTAGAGCTTCAGAATATGTCAGGGCTAGCATTAATTATTCATAGGAAGCACATCTGGTTTCTTTTTCCACTTGCTAACATCATTTAGACAAGAGAGAGGGGGTGGTTGTGGTTTACTATTATAGTGTTCTAAGGATTGAGCTACTTGACCAGGAAATTGCAAATGTGTCTTTTTGACATTTTCATTGGAAGATGATCATGGAAGAAAATTACACATACAAACTCGGGAGGAGTGAGAAAGCTGCACTCATATTATTGCTGCTTCTTTGCTTCAGGCATTGACTTTGTTGTAGAAAGGCTTGTGAAGCATTTGTATTGCTCAATATATTGCCAAATATTGTACATCTAAACTCATGGGCCAAAACAGACAACTGGCTTTCATAATTCTGTCCCCTATGATTTGGAATACAGTCAGATGGCATAAACACATTTACAAATACATGAATGAATGCGTGATCACATGGGGACAACTATTTTATGCAATAAATAGGAGTACTGAGTTTAGAATCAGGAAGACCTAAATTCAACTCCAGCTTGCCCATCATTTGGGGAATTGCTTAAAAAAAGTTATGGCATATGAATGTTATGGAATATTACTGTTCTATAAGAAACAATCAGTAGGATGATTTCAGAGAGACCTGGAAAGACTTACATGAACTGATACTAAATAAAGTGGGTAGAACCAAGAAAACATTGTACATAGTAACAACAAGATTATGTGATGGTCAGTTCAGATGGACATGGCTCTTTTCAACAATGAGGTGATTCAGACCAATTCCAGTAGACTTGTGCATCCAAAAAAAGGACTATGGGGATTCAATGTGGATCACAACATAACACATTCACTTTTTTATTGTTGTTTGCTTGCTTTTTTCCCCTTTCTTTCTTTTTTTCCCCTTTTTGATCTGATTTTCCTTGTGTAGCATAATAAATGTGAAAATATGTATAAAAGAATTATACATGTTGAGTATATATATTGGATTTCTTGCTGTCTAGGAAGGAGGAGTGGAGGAAAGGAAGGTGAAAAATTTGGAACTCAAGCTTTTGCAAGGGTGAATATTGGAAACTCTTTGCATTTTTTTTTTGAAAATGAAAAGCTATTATATATTTTTAAAATTCAAATCCAGTCTCAAGTAAACTGTGTGATGTTAGGCAAGTCACTTAATCTCTACTTGTTAAGCTCTCATTTCCCTTAATTGTAAAATGGAGATTATAATAGTATGTGCTTCACAGAGTAATTGTGCAAATAAAAGGTGTAGGAAAATGCTTGACACATAGTAGTTGTCATAAAATATGATGAAGATATGATACTGTCTTCATGAATATACTCAAAATTTATATATGGTACAAGAGAAACAATATTGAATTCAGAATTAGAGAATCTGGATTCATATCCTACCTCACTTAATATGTGAACCTAAGTAATAAACTCACATATGAAGCTCAGTTTTATTATCTGTAAAAATTAAGGATTGTATGGATAGCCTCTGAGATTTCTCCCATTTCTAGATTTTAGATCTTCTGGTCCTGTGACTACTTTAGCCCAAAAAGTTCCTCGTGACCCTGTCAGATTTTTGCACTTATTTCTTATAAGTCCTTAATCCTCTTTAAAGGAAATTGTGATAGGGGGTCTTTTTTTTTTTTAATACTCTTTGATTACTGGCGCAACCCCAACATTGTCCATCTGCCATTAGTTATTCTTCCTATATAATTGAGCCACCACTTTTCCAAATCCAAATGTCTATAATTAAATAAAGCCTACAAAATATATCTGTAATAATGTCTATAATTATAATTGTCTATAATTATGTCTATACTATAATAATATAATTATAATTATAATAATACATATATGCAATGTCTATAATTATATTTATAATGAGAGGAAATATGATATATAGGATAGAGACCTTATCTCATAATTAGAAAAACTTGAGTTTAAATTCCACAGAGGACCATATAGGTTCTGTGATACTGGTGAATCCATGTAGACTTTTTGGGTTCCTAACAACTTATAGAGATTATAATTTGTAGACCATTTACCAGTCATCATTGATAGAAAGGAATTCTTCATTAAAGGTCACTTGCATCAGTGAATTTAACGAACTGGATAAAGGAAAATACCTTATATCATTCTTGCATATAGGTCATCACTGAAAAGGCGCTGTCACCTTTTTATACTCATTTGGTGTGTTTCTATTTTCCATACATTCTTCAGAGGCTGCGGTGTAGCATGACTTTTAGTCACATAGCAGAGTGAATGTAAATAGCAATTATTTCTGTTTTGGCCAGAAACTTTTAAGATCTTCCTCTCCCAGACTGGTTTTTTAATTAGGTAAAAGAGGCGATTCTTTGTCTCAATTCTTTTTTTTTTTTAACTTAAAAAAAATATTTCAAAATGGAACAAAATAGAAAAGGAAAAAAAATCAGAAAAAGAGAAAAACTTCCATGTGCATATCAGAACATAAGAGAAAATGAATTTCCATTTCAAGAAAGCCTAAATGATAAATACACATTGTGTTCAGAACTGTCCATCCCTCCTTTGCTTTCTTGTAGGTTTTTTTTGTTCTCGATATGTGCTTTTTAAACTTTATTCTTTTTTTGCCCTTTCCTTTCACAACCTCCCCTAAGAAGGCTATAATTAAACATGGATATATTTATACACACACAAACATATATAAATATACATATATACACATACATATACATAGATATTTACACATATATATTCATATACATCTATCTAAGGTCGTACTGTACTTATTTCTCCTCTATTTCTCTGAAGGTGGATAACATTATCCTTCATAAATCTAAGTCCTGCCATACTTTCCTAAATCCACTAACTCATCATTCCCTATTCCACAGCAATATTTCAACCTTATGCTATCTAATTATTTCAAATAGTCTAAAACAATATTGATTAATATGACTGGTTTATAATGTGGTTTCCCTATTTTTCTTTTTTGATTAAATTTTTTAGCTTTAACTTTGTCTTAAAAAAAATGGTTACTAGCTCTGCTTTTTTTTTTTTTTTTTTTAAATAAGGTCCACTCCTGATCATTGCTATTATGTTTGCATGTGTCTATTATTTCCTATCCCTACTGGTTTTTCTGCTTTTTTTGTACTTACTATCTTACCTTGCTATTACTAAATTTATCCCTCCCCATCCTTCCGTTATCCTGATATTCCTTTCTTCCCTCCATCTTTTCCCATTCTCATTAATTTGCATACCTTATCCCATTCTTATTAATCCCTATTCCTTTCTATAGCCCAGCTTATCCTATTTATTCCCCTTCTTATTTCTCTATAAATTTAAGAGACTTTTCATATCCTTATATATATATATATATGTGTGTGTGTATATATATATATATATATGTATATATATATATATATATATAGTTCCCTCTTTAACCTATTCATGATGTGAGTAGGATTTCAGAACTACCAGCTCTCCTCCCCCATCTAATTCCTCTGTGTCAGGTCTTGCTTGTATACCTCATTTTTATAACATGATTACTCTTTTTACCTTTTCTTAAATGGTTTTGCTTTTTAGAATCACAGCATATTTATATCTATCGCAAACTTTCTTTCAAACAATCCAATGCAAATGACAATCTTAGACATATGATTTATATTTTCACATGTTTGTCCTTATTGAGTTACTTAAAATTAGTCATTGATGTTTATCTTGTATTTCTCTTGGATTTTATATGTCAAATTTTCTATCAGGGCTGTTTTTTTTTTTTTTTTTCCAATCAAATCCTGAAAGTCTGTTTCAATGAATGTCCATTTTCTCCCCATTCAGGATTTTGCTTAACTTTGCTGGATTTGATATTTTTGGCTTCAACAGTAATTCTTTTGATTTTGATATATACTATTTCAAAATCTGCTGAATTTTAATGCAACTGCTGCTAGGTTTTGTGGTTCCTCCATATTTGAATTGAATTTTTTTTAAATTTTTTCTTATTGTTTGTAAAATTTCCCCCTTTTCCTGGAAGTTTTGGAATTTAACAGTGATGTTCCTGTAGATTTTCTCTGTACAATCTCTTTCAGATGGTGATCAGTAGCGTTTTTCTATTTCTGCTATTCCCTTTTGTTCTAACACTTCAAGATAATTTTTATTTAATTATTTGTTGTAGCATTTAATCAAGATTCTTTGTTTGATTGTAGCTTTCAGGTAGTCCAATTATTCATATGTTTTATTTTCTTGATGTTTTCTCCAGATAAGTTATTTTACTTATGAGATACTTCACATTGTCTTCTACTTTTTCATACTTTATATTTTGTTTTATCGTTTCTTGATTTCTTACAACTTTATTGCCCAGTTCTAGTTTCAAAGGAGTCATTTTATTACTTAAAACTGAATTTCCTAATCTAATTAGGTGGCTTTCCTTTAATAATCTTCTTGTTTTTCTTGGATTTTCTTTTTTTTATTTAATATTTTTCCACAATCAGTCTCTTTTGATTTTGAAAGCCCTTTTTAAAAAAATTCTACTATGGATTCTTTTTTTGGGCAGGTGACCATTTAGCATTACTCTTTTGAATAGGAGAGGCTTTTTTTTTTTTTTTTTTTTTTTTTTTTTTACTTCTATATTCTCCTTGGGAGGTGAATCCTGATAATCCTTATTCCCATAATAACTTTCTATGGTTGAATTCTTTCTCCTTTACCTGTTTTTTGTTTTGTTTTGTTTTGTTTTTAAATAAGAGCATGTTGGTGCAATTGCCTCCAGTCCTGAGGTGGGGAGATTCCTGGTGACTCTGACCTCAGGTCTTCCTTCAGTTCTCCCCTTTGGCCTGGACACCTGAAACCCAAAACTCTACCCTCCTGTAAGTGCCCACAGTCAGCAGTGTCTCAGTCTCACTGCTTCTGCATTCACTGGCATATGTTGATTTCTTCTTGCCAAGGGCAGCATCTCAACAGCACAGCTGATCCTAGTGCCTTTTATCAGCAGAAGTACCTTCAATCTTTCCTCTCCACACAGCCCAGAAGGTAAAAGTATCTGTGTTTGGGGCTGAGGCTATTTCCCAACCCAGGGCTCTCTTGCTTGCTGTTTCAGTGCCTCCTTTCATGCTGGTCAAACCTCCTGGCACCTTTCTTCAGATTGTCTCTGAGTGTCCCAGGAGGACCACTCTTTTGCCCTAGTTCTTATTTGTTTGTAACTGCTTTACATTCATCAAGAGGTCTTGTTTGTGGGGGAAGATCTGGAAAGCTGG
Organism: Sminthopsis crassicaudata; assembly: GCF_048593235.1. Taxonomy (NCBI): domain Eukaryota; kingdom Metazoa; phylum Chordata; class Mammalia; order Dasyuromorphia; family Dasyuridae; genus Sminthopsis; species Sminthopsis crassicaudata. The sequence continues at coordinate 116,600,740 of NC_133621.1, forward strand.
GACCTTCCTGAGCTACTCTGTCATCTTCCCAGAATCCTCTGACTCAGCTCTTAACTAGCCTTAATCACTGAATGGATGTTATCTCATCAAACTGAGACCAGTTAAAACCTTAGCTTAAAAACTCCAAGAACTTCCACTGCATTTGGGGTCCTTTCTGTTTGTCCTGATTAAGTTTTGCCACTGGACTCAGATGTCTCTGGAGGAGAAAGTGAGACTTTGTATAAACCTCCCTCACTTAAATTCACTTGCATACCATGGCATCATCTTCCTAACATCATGATCCCTTTTAAGAACAAAGGACAAATAACAAGAACAAACAAGGCATGAAAATGAAAGCGAGGAACTTTAGATGTACATATATGTGTCTGTGAAGGAGCCATCTGAGATGATTAGAAACAAAACACCATTTCCAAATATATCCTAGCACTTTTCTTTCTTCTTCTTTACTTCTGAGCTATTAAAGCCTTCTGAATTATTAGTAAAAATAACTGTTATACAGATTAGCAGGTATTTGGGTAAGGAAGATGCAAATAAAGTATTGTGGGAGTTAGAAAAATTCCTAGAAGAAGTATTTGATAGTTTTTAAAAGATAAGTTAAAATTCAATAGTTTTTATATTTATGGAGGAGTCAGTGAAGGAAAGGGGATTTTCAGGCATAGGAAACAATATAATATACAGTGATACTTCATCTAATTTCAGAATAGGAATACTATCTGTGCTCACTTCTTGGAAGCAAATATTGAAGCAATGGGAAAAACATCTATACCTAGTTTTTATTAAACAGTTTTGTTTTAAATGTGGGGACCTTTAATGATCTCAAAGATAATCATTCTATATAGCTCAGGTGCAAATGTGGATATATCTAAAGAATTATGTCATATTTGCAATGCAAGTAAATACTGGATATATACAGTCAAGAATTAGTTCTTCAAAAAAGCTATAAATTGCAAAATTCTTCCATATTACTGCAAATAAAAATGTCATTCTATGATATGAGGTAGATACTCTTCTCAATACAATATAGATAATATCAAGATCATTTTGTATTTGGAGGTATTCATAACTATATAGTTACCTGGAATCACCATAGTAATATAATGTATTACCATGTATTTTACTGACCAATTATTATTCACTGATAGTTGGAGTAATTACCAAGAAAACAAGTCCATAAGAAACAAATAATTTGCTGTCTTCCTTTTCCCAATCAATTCATAAATCACTACCTGGAATGAGTAGAAGTTTTCCTACTGCCTTGCTATAGCTAGTAGATGTATTTTCAGGGTTTTCAATACTGCAGACATAAAAATATGTTCTTCAGTGGAGTTGGCTGTATCATAATGAATGATAGAATTTTTGAGCTGGAAGGAACTTTTGGGATAACAGATATATTTTAACTCTTCAAAGATGAAGATAGATATTCTGTATGACATTGGGAGAAGGCACATCACTGAAACATCTAACAATGAGACAGGACAAAAGCATCATAATAGTTTCCTATTCAGGATGGACATATCAAAGGAAATGAAGTGATAACTTCAGACATCTAAGTGAGAAAGTATTTTAACTTTATGTCTCTGAAGTTCAGTTTGACATTAAAAAAATCAAATGAGTTAACATTGTAAAATGCTTTACAAACCTAAAAACTGTATAAATGCCACCTATTTTTAACTATTATTATTTGAAGCTGTGACTTCAACTTGCCTTTCCTTCCTTGTTACTTTCACAAGCTCTCTAGTTCAACTAAGCTATTCTTATTGTGTCTCATGCATAACAATCAAACTTCCATCTCTGAGCTTTTGTATTGTCAAAGTCACCAAGTCTACAATATTCTTTTTTTTTTATTTGCTTGGACTTCCTAAGTTAGCTTCAAGATATACTTCAACCCTCATCTACATGATGCTTTTTCTAATTCTCTCAACAACAGTGCTCTTTCTCCCCAATTTTCTTTATATCTATATACCTTCATTAATACATGCTGTCTTTTGTCCTTGAAATCCTAGTGCCTCACATATTGTAGATCTACAAGGGTACTTTAAGGAATAAGGCTGAGTTGATTGATATAATCCATTTGTACATACTAGCAATGGTAGAATAAACTTAATATGTGCTCATAATTATTTGTATTTAAGTATATTTGCCCAAACAGAAGACATTCTAGTATATTATTTATAATTATAAAATAAATGTAAAATATTATATAGTAACAGATTTAATATATACTATTATATAATAATATGTGGATGCTAATTAATATTAATATGTTATGTAAAAATAATTTGTGCATCAATTGATAAGTGATAATGTGGAACTTCTGGTGCAAATGCTTATTGAGTGATAATCAAGAAGTAACTTTTTCTATTTAATAATTTAACTTTAATCATATTTGATTTTATTCTATCTTAACAATTCAATAAATATTTATTAAGGTTCCTTTGGTGATAGTGAATAATATAATATCAAAGATTGTTGATGATCCAAAGAACACTGAAGAAGCACATGGTTAGTCTATTGGCATATTGTCTTGATATCTTAGAAAGGATTAGGAAAGATTGTGGATATGTTAAATAGCCAGAAGAATGATAATAAGTAGATTGTTCATATTTCGCACTGATATCCATGAAATGTCAAAAGAATTGAAGGTGGGATGATATAGAGAAAAGATCAATGGACTTTTAGTCTCCAAAGATCTGAATTTAAATTCTGCTTATTAACTTCTAAGATGCAAGCAAGTCATTTATCAACTCTAGGTCTTAGTTTCCTCAACGAGGTTGATAGATTTGATTTCTAAGGTTCTTTCCTGCTCTAAAAATCTATGAAAGAGGATGATCTTCCCCATATTGTGAAATAACATAAGATAAAATATTTTACAAATGAGAAAACAAAAGCTCAGAAAATCTAAATGATTTATATTAGGTTATAGGGCAGTATTCATAGAAAATACATAAAGGTGGAGTTTTAAACTAACATCCTCTGACTCCAGAGACAATATGCTTTCCACTATACCATATTATCCCTTTTATATGAGATATATGAGGGAATATAAGGGAGAAGATTCAGACAAAAACAAGGCAGGAACAGATTATAACCTGTACTAATGATGGGAATTCCTAGTTGGATGAGATTCCAAATCCATTAAAGTATCGTTGTATATGATATAAGAGATACCAGAATACAGTTGTATGAGCATCCATAAGATTATAGATCTGGAGCTGGAAGAGACCATGGAAATCATCTAGGTTAACCCTCCCATTTTGCAGATGAGGAAAATAAACTCCAGGGAGATCAATGTTTGACAATGTGACAGAGTTCATAAGCTATCAGATGTTCAAATTCTGATGATCTGGGAAAAAAGTACAAAAGTTAATTTTCATGGAGCATATATTATAGTCAGAGAAACTGTTATGTAAAAATATTTAAAAGATAAATAAGATAAACTCATGAGAGATGTAAATGAAATACTTATGAAAATTTGGAGGGAAGAATCATCATCATGGACTAGAGTGATCAGCCAAAACTTCCTGAGGGAGGTGCCATTGATGATGGATTTTGAGGGGTGGTGGGAATTCACAGACCTTGAAGTCCCAAGTAAAGGCATTTCAAAAAGCAAATAGTGGCTTCTGCAAGCATAAGCAAGGACAGTATCTGACCAGGTACTAGAAGTAATGTTAAAAAAAAAAAATGTGTAAAAAAACCTTTGGGTAGTGAACAAAGGTCAATTTCTTTATGACCTTGACTGCTAAAGTTCATAGCTCTGCAGTGAGGACAGTTTTTCCCCAAGGAAGCAATTAGAGTTGGTTTGCCTACTCAATTAGTTCTCCAAATTACATAATGATTACCATACATCCATTCACTGATGCAAGTTAACTTAATGAAAACTGCTACCTTTTCTCATGAGAATTGATAGATTCAGACCAGCAAAAGTACCATTGAGTTTCTATCAAAAATCTTAAGATTTCTATACCTTTGCAATTTTCCTTTACTCACTTAAAAAAAAGGTAGAATTGTAGTAACATCCTTAAATATTTGTGAAAAATTGGTAGAGCCCCAGATTTGGCATCCAAACTTGACTCAGACACTACGATTGTGTTTCTGGGCCAATCATTCTATCTTTCTGAGCTTCAATGTTCTTCACATACAAAATGAGGTTGGTGGTAATCCTATTCGTATAATCTACCTAATAAAGCTATTGAGAGGTAAGTGCTTTTTTAAACTTTGTAAAACATTATAAATATGAGTTAAGATGGCTGCTACTCAGGGGCAACTGGAAAAGGAATTTTGGAGAGATAATTAAAAGCTGAAGTAGCCAAAACTTAGCTAATGTTGAGAGGCCTGGACTTGATGTGCTGATGATAATATAAACAAACATTAATTAAGTGCCTAATATATACCAGGTACTGTGCTGGGAGCTAGAAATGCACAGACAAAAAAGAAACAGTCCTTGACCTTGGGGATCCCTGATCTCTGAAAGTGGCTATCTGATCTGGTCCTCCAGCAATAATCTAAGTCTGTAATATAGGGCTGATTTCCATCCGCCAGAGTAGAGAAAGAGAGTCAATGGAACCAGAGACAGAGCCAAGATGGCAAAGTAAGGCAAGGGCTCAGCTGAGACTCAAAGACTTCCAAATACTTTTAAATGACTTTAAGTAAATTCTCAAGCAGCAAAAAGCCCATAAGTGACAATAAAATAATTTTCCAGCTCAAGACAATTTAGATCAGCAGGAATAGTCTGTTGCACCTGGGTGACAATGGAGCACAGACTAGTATCCCAAAACAGACCAGTCCCTAACAAACCAGAAACAAGTCTTAAGAGCCAGTGCATTAGCAGTTGCAGTGCCAGGAGAAGATCACATACCACAGCTTGGAGCCCTAGTGGATCAGGGATCCTAGTTTGAGTTGTAGGGCAGAATAGAGTGATTGTGGCTGCTTACAGATTAGAAACAGGCAAGGAGATTACTAAACACCTCTCCTGAGATATATCACTTTGTAAATACTGAAAATTTATAGGTCTGCAGAAGTATTTCTGAAAATAGCTGCACAAAATCCTTGAAGCTTGGGACATTGCACCTACTATCCTAGAAACAATGCCCTACGTTAATTAAAAAAAAAAAAGTTAAAAATCAAGTTATTAGATTGGGGAAATGAGTAAACACAGAATAAAAAAAAAAAAATCTGAGTATAGAAAGTTACTATAGTGACAAGGAAGATCAAAGTACACATTCAGAAGATAAGGAAGTCAAAGCTCCTACATCCAAAACCTCCAAAAAAAATCTGAATTGATCTTAGGCCATGGAAGAGGTCAAAAAAGGATTTGAGCAAAGGAGGAAAAGGAAAATTTAGAAGAGAAATGAGAATAATGTAAAAAAAAATCATGGAAAATGAGTCAATACCTTTGTAAAGGAGACACAACAAAATATAGAAAAAAATAAAAAATAAAAAACAACCTGAAAAAACAGATTAGGCCCAATGGCAAAGGAGGTACAAAAAGCTCATTGAAGAAAATAGTTCTTAAAAAGTAGAACTGAAGGGCAGCTAAGTGGCAAAGTGGATGAAGCACCAGCCCTGAAGTCAGGAGGACCTGAGTTCAAATCTGGCCTCAGACACTTAACATGTTTTAGCTGTGTGATCTTGGGCAAGTCACTTAACCCCAATTGCCTCAGGGAAAAAAAAAAAAAAAACTTAGAATTGAGCAAATTCACACTAAGTACTTTACGAAAAATCAATAAACAATAAAAGAAAACCAAAAGATTGAAAAAAATGGAAGACAATGTGTAATATCTCATCGGACAAAAACAACAAATGACCTAGAAAATAGAGCTAGGAGGGATCATTTAAAAATCATTGGACTACCTAAAAGCTATGATTTAAAAAAAAAAAAAAAAAAAGCACAGACAAGAAATTATCAAGAAAAGCTGCCCTGATGTTCTAGAACCAGAAGGTAAAATACAAATTGAAAGAATCTACCAATAACCTCCTGAAAATGAATATTATAGACAAATTTAAGAGCTATCAGATCAAGAAGAAAATATTGCAAACATTCAAAAATGAAACAATTAAAGTAGTGTGGAGTCACAGTCAGAATAACACAAGATTTAAAAGCATCTCTTTTAAAAGACTGGAGGGTTTGGAATATGACATTCTGGAGGGCAAAGGAACTAGGATTACAACTGAGAATCACCCAGCAAAATTAAATATAATGTGTTGTTGGGGAGGGAGGGGGGCGGGGATTATATTTAATAGAGGATTTGTAAGCATTCTTGATGAAAAGACCAGAGCTGACTTAAAAATATATATATTTTTTTCAAAAACAAGAGTTAAGAGAAACAGAAGAAGGTAAATAGGAAAGGGAACTTATAAAGGGATTTAATAATGTTAAATTGTTTACATTTCTATATAGGAAGATGATACTTTTTCCTTATAAGAGCTTTCTCATTATTAGGGAAGGTAGAAGGAATATATTTAGATAGAAAGCACAGAACTCACAAATTATTGAGTTGAATATGAAGGAATCATATCTTAAAAAATTAAAATTAAGGTGTAAGATAGGAATGTACTAGGAGAAGAGGAAAGGAAAAGGTGAAATTGTATAAATTAACACATACAAAAGAGGCTAGAAAAAAGCTTTTACAGAGGCAGGGAAGAAGTATGAGATGAAGGGTTAATGAACCTTATTTCATCAGAATTGGTTCAAAGAGAGAATAATATACATATTCAATTGGGTATATAAATCTATTTTACTCTACCAGAAAATCAAAGAGGAAGCAGATAAGAAAAGGGAGGAGGCAGTCAGAAGCAAAACACTTTGGAAAGGGACTGGTGAAAGGAGAGAGAGAATACAATAAACAAATTGGGGATAGAACATACGGAAATATAGTTAGCAAAAAAAACTGTGGAAAAATTTTGAAGCAAATTCTTCTGAAAAACTATCTCAAATATAGAGAGAAATGAGTCAAATTTATAAAATCAAGAACTACTTCTCTATTGACAAATGATCAAATGATATGAAGTTTTCAGATGAACTAATCAAAGATATTTATAGCCCTTATGAAAAATTGCTCTAATCCACTGCTAACTGGAGACATGCAAATTAAAAACAATTCTGAGGTACTACCTAATACCTATTAGATTGGCTATTGGAATACAAAAGAAAAATGACAAACAATGGAGGGGATGTGAGGAAAATAAGACATTAATGCATTGTTGGTGGAGTAGGAAACTAATTCAATTATTCTGTAGAACAATTATGCTCTACTTATGCTGCTCCACTTATGCCCAAGGGACAATAAAACCATTCATAACCATTGATTTAGCAATACCATTACTAGATCTATTTCCCAAAAGAGATAAAAAACAAAAAGGTAAAAGATCTTTGTGCATCAAAATATTTATAGAACTATTTTCTGGTGGCAAAAAATTGGAAAATGAGGGTATGCCCATACACTGAGGAATGCTAAACAAATTGTGTTTTGTGATTGTGACAGAACACTATTATGCAATAAGAAGTTATGAGCAAGATGCTCTCAGAAAAACTTGGCAAGACTTACATAATCTGATGCAAATCGAAATTGTACTGTAGTAAAGTAGCAGCAATATTGTAAGATGATCAACTGTGAATGACTTAGCTATTCTCAGTAATACAATGATTGAAAAATGCTATCCATACCCAGGGAAAGAATTGATTGTGTCTGAACATAGATTGATGCATCCTTTTTTTTTTTAAACCCTATTTTTCTTGAGTTTTTTTGTCTCTGTTTTCTTTTATAACATGACTATTATGGAAATGTTTTGCATGACTACACATGTATCATCTATATCTAACTGCTTTCCTCCTCAATGGTGATGGGGGTTGAGGTCGCTTTAAGATTCCTTACTGATTCCCAACCCCCCCCCCAATTGGCTGAAGAAGCTAGGATCTTTGATTCACAAATCCTGGTCAAAAAGCATTTTCACTCTTTTTGTTGTTGGTTTGTATTGTTTTCTTTCTCATTTTTTTTCCTTTTTGATCTGCATATATTTTTGAAAATAAAAAGCTTTAATTAAAAAAAACAAAAAAAAACACCTTTATGTAAGCCCTAAAAAAAAAAAAAAAAAAAAGGACTAAGATTATTCTTTCCATTATACCAATTGGCAGAGATATAATAAGATTTATACAATATGCTTATAAACAATGCTCTGTAGATGTCACCTATAGCCATTCAGCAATGTATGGGGTAGAGGGTTTCAAGATCTTTCTCACCCAGTGGTTCTCTCTCTTTTTTTCTCCTTGAAATAATTGTCAAGTAATAAAGGAACTACAAGGCTGGATATTGAGTCCGAAAGATATGAATTTCATTCTTGTCTAGCTATGGGATTCTAGGCAAATCATTTCCCTGCTTTTAGCCTTAATTTCCATATCTTTAAAATGGAAATTCACTAGCATCAACCTAAAGTTTCTATGACTTCTCTAACTGATTGTCATTCTTAAAAATAAGCCAAGGAAACAGAAGTAAGAAAACCATATCTACAATGACAACAGTTGCAAATGTAAAGCAGTCACATAGTCATAGAAACTGAATGTTATAGAAATATGTTCTCAAAGAAGAGATATGAGATTCACTTCCTTCTGCTTCTTAGGAAGAGGTGAAGGTCTACTACTTCTACTGAGTTATTTCCCACTCTTCCCTTTACAACTTCCCCTATCTCTTCTTTAATCTTATTGTTATTATAAAACAAACACACACACACACACACACACAAAACAAAAACAAAAAAAAAAAAAACAAAAAACAAAAAAAAAAAAACCCAAACACTGATTTTTCTGTGGCATGGATGTGGAAAGCTACATTGGGAAATGCAGATGATGTAAAATGAAACTATATCAATATAATTTTATTTAAAAACAAAGTAATAATATTTGAAACACTGTATTTCTGAAAATAGTATAGAATTAGGTCTTCTCTGTGGCTCAGTTGACTCTATCTTGACATGAGGCCATGTTTGTATCATGCTTGCCTGCCAGAAAAGCCTGGAAGGGAAAGTGAAGAACAGAATATCTGCTTGCCACTCAATTGCCCAGAATGAGGAGGTATCCAATGGGAGGGGGAAAGAGGGAGAGAATTGGAAAGAGAGGGGAAGGGAAAAGAGGGTAAAGGGAAAGTTTTTCCTCATAAGACCTTGATGTTGGGGGGTATTATTTTCTCCTAATTTAGTCACCTCACAAATCAGGCCCCTTCTTGCTAAAATCTCTTCTTGCTTCTCAGTTTTTCAAGGACTTGAGCCAATACCATACCATCTGCTTTCCAATCTCAAGGTCATAATGTTTAGTGACTTCTTTGCTTTGCTTCTGACTTTCTGCAGCTGCCAAGTTCATTCTGAAGCTTCCTCATTGCCTGGGGCCTCCTCACCATGGAGCATTCTTTCAGCTCTGCAACCTTCTCACCCGAAACATCTTTCCTCTAGAGAAGCCCTCTTCACTTATTGTTGAATTTCTCAACATTTTGGGGAACAGGCAAAGCTGGCTAATCTTCATTCCCTGCCCTGGCTTTATCTCTCATTTTCTGGATTTTGTTACCAAGTCTTTGGTACTTTTCCTTTAATCCACTTTTCAATTCTCTTTTGTTGGTTATCTTTTCTCATTAGAGAGCACTTTTTCTTTTTGCTTATATTTATATCTCCTACATATAGCACAGTGTGGGGCACATAATAATATGAACTTGTTGCATTAATAAATATTTGTAACCTTGCTTGCCAATGCTTGACTCTAAGTCAAGAGATAACTGTGCAGTGAATTCTTAAAGTGCGACTCCAGTAGTTCTGGGATATGTAGGGGTACAGGGGCATTTTTTTTTTTTTGGTGTGAACTGAAAAAAAGTTTTTTGGAGGGTTTAGATTGTGCAGTTCTATTGGAACATATCCTTTTATGTCTTGTTTTCTTAGCAAGGCTCATCTTATCCCCTTTTTGTGACGCTGTTAACTAGCAATAGAATCTGGGGTTTATAGCTAGATATGTCCTTGGAGTACAGTTCTCTCTTTTTAAATATGAGGAAACTGAGAGGTAAAATGACAAACTCCAAGTTACATAAGTAATAAGTAGGAGAGCCAAGAAATAAACTCACATTTGCTGACTCCTAATCCAGTGTTCTCTATAGTACATCCATTTTGGGGGGTGTCCCAGGTTGTTAATTGCCCACTGTGAGAGCTTGTATAAATCATTCAACCTCTCTAACACTGCTTCCCCTAACTACCTCACAAGGTTTTAAAAGAATCCAATGCGGTAATGCAAGCTAAACATTGCAGTGTTTTATATGAATGTCCATTACTAAAATGGGGGTGTTAATAGTATCTTACTCCACATACCTGCTATAAATACATATGGGTTTACTATAAGCATTAAGTATTGCGATAATTTAGATCATAGTTATAAAAGATTGTTAATATCAACTCAAAAACCGCTACCATAGGGCATTATGAGTTCTAAGTTGTATGCTAATTTTCAAAACTCCACTCTTTTAAGGGAGAGGGTGTGGTGATTAAGTATTGTTAACTATTGTGACATGTGGGGGAGTGGGCATTTAAGTCTTCACCTAGTGTGAAATTCTACATAAGTGGATGTAAAGCATTATGTCACAGTTTGGATTTATGATTATAATGCATTTTAAAATGCATTACTTAAATTACATCTAATCATTGAACATTCATTTCTCTTTCTTTTAACCAAATAATAAATGTTGTAATAGCTATTTTGTCATTTTTCTTAGAAGGAGTTTTATTTAAATCTCCTAATTCATCTATTTTGCTGAGACAAATGGATGTTTTTGTTGTTGTTATTGTAAAGATTCATCCTGCTTATTTAAGAACCGTACAGGCAATTATGAGTTGTATATCTATGTCTCAAACAGATCCATTCAATAATGATGAAACTTTACATTCATAAAGTTCCCTTGATAGCAGCATCATAAAGTAATTTCTATTTGAGGGAACACTATTGTCATTTCAATCTTCTGATGGAGAAAATCAAGGATTTTAAAAGACCTACCTGTTGGTCCATTAAATCAGGCATCAGGGAATAACGTTTTTTCCTTTCCTCTTTTTTTTTTTTAATCTTCTATGTACCAATGCGATCAACAAATTGCTGTATTAAAACAAAACCATGTAAATTTTGAATTATCTTTTTCTTTGGTAAGGCAATTAAAAGGTTATTAAAAAAAAAAGAACAAAGGCAATGTGGTACAAAAAGAGTGAATTTAAAATCAGGAAGATCTGAGTTCAAGGTCTGCCTACTTACAGTGTTTGCAAGCGAGTTTCTAAGACTCCAACAACTAAGTTGTTCTAAGGCAAAACAACTGTAGTGATGAAGAGCGTAGAAGAATCCCCTACATGTATGAAATCATAGGTCTGAAGCAAAACTGAAACAAAAAAAGTGACTCTGAGACCCAGACCCTAGCTATCTGTCTGCTCAGAGTTGGATGGGTTAACTATAGTTTTGTGGGATTCAAGATCCAGTTCTCAGGGTTGACATATTATAATTAAAAAAAAAAATTCACCTTGAGTGATGAGACTGTGGGGAAAGGATTTTATATTAGTACCTATGAATCTTAATTTTAATTTCAGAAGATGCCATTTTCTGGCATCCCCAACTTCTGGACTCAGGTACTGACACTATTCAGATTCCATGAAAATAGTATTTTTTTTTTTAAATAGAGACCTCTAAAATTGAACTAAAACATGTCCGATGAAATCAGATGTGTATACAATTAATTTTAAGTATAACGATCCTAGATTTCTGTTTCCTATTTTACATTCAAATATTTGGCAACCAGAAATATTATTATGATCATAACATAAGAGGAATGTCAGACATTGCTTTTGAAGAACTGCAAAGTAACATAAAATGCTTATGGGGAAGTACTGAAAATGACTGTTAAATAAGTCAGATGCCTTTTGGCTCTCAGAGTAAAACAGTAGACTAGTTCTTCACATGCATCTGTAAGATGTAATGAGAGATACCTATTTCAACTTATTATATCTATTATATCCTATTTGAATTCTAAATGATTTTTAAAAACATGTAATCATTTATTTTGTTTCTTTTAGATTTTTTTTTTTATATTTCTGGGGGAAACTCATTTTAATGCTTCAACTTTTTAAAAATAATTTACATGTATTATATTATATTATTACATAACAACCCTTTAAGGTAGATATTATCATCTCCATTTTATAAATAATGAGAGAAAGTAAAGTGATTTTCCCAGGATAGCCCTTATGTTTGAGGAGAGAACCAAACTGAGACCTTTTTCACACCAAATCTAATGGTCTAGCTCTTCCTTCATAATTTTTACTTTTTAGTACACTAAAATAGTTAATTGAAAAATTTTGTTTATTTTGCCACTACACTTTCTGCCTCTTAACTATTAGGAATTAGTAATGCCATTTATTTCAATTCAAAGCTTCTGCTCTCTGGATCATTGGTATCAATACTCACTAAATGAAGTCAGATCCTTGTGTCCACAGAAGGTAAATAGAAAATCCAAGATAAATGCCAGTCTTTACTTCAATAGAAGACACAAAGCAAACCATCTAGATAAGCAGTCACTCTGTGAATTAAAGAATGCTAACTTCTTCCTTAAAGCAGAGAGTGAAAGACAATTAGATTTACCACTTAATCTTTTTTCCTTGAGGCAATTGGGGTTAAGTGACTTGCCCAGGGTCACACAGCTTGGAAATGTTGTGTCTGAGGTCAGATTTGATCTCAGATCCTCCTGACTTCAGGGCTAGTGCTCTATCTACTTCACCTTTACCACTTAATCTTAGACTAACTCTCATAGTGATTTTTATATTCTGTTCAGAGGTGAAGACTTCCCATAAACCACTGGCTAGTTTGACCAGAAATTCAAATAGAAATTCTCCTTTAAACATAGCAGGGCAGTCATGCTAGACTCCAAGCTTCTGATAGTCATTCAGGGACTTGGAAAATAAACTAAAAGAAGGGAAGGTATTTTAAAGATGGAGCTAGAGCCAGTATCAAGTGAAAGCTCTGAACATTGAAGAGATTCAATTATATAATCTCTAAGATCTCTTTGAACTCTTACCAGCATATGGCATTAAAAATGGTTGGATAATAAGGTAATAATGTCATGTTTCAATTGGGAAAGTATAATGCAATAACTATTCTATATAAAGAAATGTGTAGTCTTTTCTAGATGAATATTTTGTTGCTCCTGGAGGTTTCCAATACTGACTATTTCTTCTTTCAAATTTTGTTCATTTAGATTTTGGAGAAATTGCCTATGATATTCGCTATTTACTTTGTTATAAAACAAAATTCTTTCCTGAATACCAAGTCATACAGATTGTAATGCAAATGATATTGCATAGTCAAAAAGAACCTGCTGATTCACAATCATTTTATCTTTGATCACATATAATCACAAACTTTATATCTTTCATCAGAATACTTTTATGGAACAAAACTGTTTATTAAAATTCTTTTCCAAATGTTTATAGGCAGTGCTGGCACGCCAGTCACTTTCAATGAAAATGGAGATGCTCCTGGGCGTTATGACATTTTCCAGTATCAGATAAACAACAAGAGTACAGAATATAAAATAATTGGTCACTGGACTAACCAGCTTCACCTAAATGTAAGTATTTGTATGATTATAATTTGGGTTTTAGTTTGTAGATATTTTGTTGATTAAGAAAATCACTTGGTAGCCTTACATTTAAGGTATATTGTGCATTTTCTCAACTGTTTGTATAATCTATAAATTGCATTGTTCAGCTGGAGAAGCATAGCAGATGAAGGCTTTTCTTAGAGTCTGGAAAGTTGGGGTTAGTTGTATGATTTTGTACATGTCCTTTAAACTCTTCCTGGTTTTCTAGGGCTAAATTACAAGCCAATTGCCTATGTATACCAATGGGACAGAGTTTTGTACTAGTAATCATCTTTACAATGAAATCACTGATCCAAATATGAAACAAAAATATCTAAAAGCTTTTCAGTCTGCAGTTACCAGTCATGATCATATATAAGACCTGCTGCACTAATTTCTGATTCATGAAGAAATCATTGTGTCACAGGCCACATATCTGGGCTAATTTACTTGAGAATTGCTGTCAATGGAATATAAATTGTAATTCTTTGTTACTATACTTATTCTCAAATAGAATTATTTTATTATTTTGAATGATTATTAGTTTAATCACCTGCATATGTTGAGGCAGAAACATAGGAGTAGGGTGGAATGATGTTCGAGAAGAAGGCTTTGGGGGTTATTTGTGTTTTCACATTGGCTTTACCTAAGGAATTGGCAAGAGTTTGTAAAAAGATGGAAGGACAAAATATTCCCCAAATATTCTGGCTTCTAATACTTTTAATCTCTCAATTCCCCTAAAATGTAATACATTTAAGTAAATAATAGTTGTAAAGAATAAAAAGGTACTGTAAAAGTGCACACATTCACATGATTTTTTTTTAATCATTGCAGCACTGCAGAAATAAAGCATTTATTCCCTTTTAATTAAGGAAAAATAAAGTATGCACTGGTAGCTCCAATTGCAGTCTTAAAACTTCATTATATAGTATCCAAAAGATAGAAACTTTAGGGTCTTAAGAGATGAATAGGAAATCAATAAGGATTTATTAAGTACCTACTATGAGTCAGGCAGTGTGCCAGGTTTTGGGAAAAGACAGTCCTTACCCTTGAAGAATGTACTTGCTCAATAAGAATGATAGCATTTTTTCTTATGCTGTGATGCTTTTCAATTGTTTCAAAACTCACTAAGAAAGGATAATAGCCCACGTATTTTTTCACCCCAATTTAAATGTTTTCCCTTCTACTTGATCTTGAAAGGCCTCTTTATAATACAATAATAATGCTCTTCATTTCCCTAATGGATAATTAAGCAAATTGTGAATCTCTTAGCTAGAAGGTAAAAAACAAACATACAAACAAAAAAATAAGGGTTGAACAGTAGAAAACTGTGAATGGTTTAACTCCCCAAATTTTCAATTCATTTATGCTTTGCTTGCATTTGAATACCAGCAAAAGATGTTGATTTGGTATTATAATACATTCTTCAGTTCTGCATGTCCAAATATGCTCATTGAAGTGATATATTTATGCAATGTATTTATCCAGAGTTCTCATCAAAGAAGCTGATGATAAGCAATAACAAAAACATCACTGGAGTATTTACAATTTATTGCTCCTTTGAGATGACTTCACAATAATTATCACAGTACTGCATTCAATAATGCATAAAATCAACTTCCATTCCCAGCCGCTGCTGTATGAAACCATCCCACCACAGCTCAACAGTCGACTGTGTATTCATTGCAGCCTGTATATGTTTCAACTGTTTGTCTCCCCCTCCATTATTCCCCTTACCCAGGGACTAAAACTAATATCTACTGAAACACAGACTGACCGTGTCTCATAGTGTACATTTTTTGCTCCTTTGTGTGATAAAAGCAGCCTTTTTGAAAGAGTATTTTAAAAGTGGACAAATGAAAAATAAAAAGCAAATAGGACTAAGAAAAAGTGACTACTGGATTTTAAAGCAAGAAAAGCTACGTGACTTTTTTCAAACTGATTCACCTGCTATAAATTGGTGGTGTATAAAATCAGTTGGACCTTCACTGCTGCTCAGCCAGTTGTCTACTTAAGTTATTAATTTCTTTTCTCACTTCCCACAGAGAAAGTTCCAAGGTTTTTCCTCTCTCTTTATATCTTGAACTAATTTCTCTTTCTTCTTTCAACCACAAACATACACTTAAAGTCAATTGTATTTTTCTTCTTCAATAAGAAAGAGACCATCCTGCCTTAACTTTTTTGACTCCCCTCTAACTTCCTCAAAACTCAGCATTATTGCTTCCCACCCTTCTTGTCATCACATAAGATACAGAATTCCTACCATTCCTTAAGACTTTGCCTGTGTCTTTTATCCCTACTAATCTAAGACCCAGCTCTATCAGTCAAACCCTTTGTTTCACAGACGTCCAATTCCCCCTCTGTTGGCTATTTATGGTAACTACCAATATGCTTAGATATCTCTATTATTTTTTTTTTCCTGCTTTAACACCTTTAGCTCTCTATCCATCTACTATTGCCTCTCTTTTTCTGTTCACTGCTAAATTTCTTTACAGAGTTATCTACAAATGATAGCTCTTCGTGTTAACTACCCAGTCTTTCTGTGACTCTTTACAATCTGGATTCCCTCTACATTATTCTACAGTAGATATTTCTTCCAAAATGACCAGGGACCCTGAAAGATTGATCATTGGAGAATATGAATAAAGATTAGAGATCAATTGTCAGTTAAGGTAATTTGCCCTTCAATCACTATAGCAATGCTATCTAGAGGATTTACAAGTAAGAAAAATATCTTTCCTATTCAAAGAGCAAGTGTGTATCCATTTATTTCATATTCACTTATAAATTTATATTGTCCCTACTGTTTGAATTTTCTGATTGCACTTGCCTTTTAATTTTTCCCCCGTTGGGAGTCTTGTAAAATATTTTGTATATGTTTTTGTGATAAAATATAATGTTTTCTCTTTTTTATTCATGACATCTTAAAAGTAAAGTATCATTAATAAATAAGATTTTAAAATGACAAGATTAATTGTTGAAAAGAAACTAAATAGGTTATATGATCTATAACATTTAACTTGTTTTTAAGACTTGTGAAATTTATGTGTATGATAATTTAAATTATATATGGTGAACTAAAAAATATCTAATCTTAATTTTTATTTTTTGCTTTTTCTTTTTTTTTGGTACAACTTAGCTCTATCAATTTTGCCAATATTTCTTCTTAGTTTTAAAACAAAACCCTACTATCTTAGTGTCAGGAAAAATTCATAAAATATTTGCAGTTGTTGTTTGTGAATAGGGGTGCACTGAAAGTTTATTTTAATTTTTTCAATAGTTCTGAAATCATACAATTTCATTTATGAACATGACCATCTGATAATATGCCAATTTATTTTATTTAGTTCTCTATATTTGTTTATTCTAGGAGGAGTCCATTGCACTTAATAATCAACCAGTTTTTCATTATTTCTAGAATCTCAGTTTCTCTAAAAACTCTCAAACCCCATGTACCATATCTATATCTATATCTATATCTATATCTATATCTATATCTATATCTATATCTATATATCTAATCTATCTATATATCTTATCAAACTTAGGAGATCATCATCTTTAAAGGAATCTTATAATGCCTTTGTGGTACTTTAGAAGACCATAGAAATACATCTTTGGGACTAGATCCCTAAAAACACTTCATAGTCTTTACTTCCAATTTAAAAAAGTAGAAAATACACTGAAAAATATGTGTAATGATGACTCACAACTTTCAAGATAAGAATTGGATATTTTTTTTGGTTCAGAATAATTACACCAACATATCTATTAATCTGGAATTTGTACTAACCTGAGGAATGCTGAATAGGGAATTCATGTGATTTATAGATCCGCTCTCCAAGGCTAAGGATATGAGCAGCTAGGGATGCAAATTTATGTTAGAGAGAACAATCTGAGGAATATAGAAATGGTCAGGAGTCACAGCAATAATCAATAGATCAGGAAACTAGTAGAATGGAAGCTGAGAAGAGAGTACCAACCATGAGGCCATCATTTCTAAAGCAATGCATTTTGGGTTCACATCTATTCATAGATCCTATATCATTTTTTAGAGTTATCAGAATTTTCAGGACCACCTAATCCAACCAATCTTCCTTTTACATGTGAAGAAATGGATACCTAGAGAGGTCAAATAACTTGCCAAGATTATATAGTTTATTAGGTAGCAGAACCAATATTGGAACTTATACTGACTATAGCACTCTTTTCATAATTATGCCTTCTGCCCTTCCACTTATTTTTTGATTCACTGACTTTGCTCCTCTTGGTATTCCTTACATGAGATACTTTGGCTCTTGATTTTGGGCATTTTTGCTGTCTCCCATTCCTGGAATTGCTTCTTTCTTTTTCTCTATCTTCAAATTTCTTTGACTTTTTACAAGTATCAGATTAAATTCCACTTTTTATAACAAGCCTTTTATTATCTCCAATTAGTCCTGTAAATATCTCATTTACACATTACATATGATCTCCCACATTAAACTATGAACTTCATGGGAACAGAGAAAGGGCTCAACCTCCCTTCTCTCCTTCATTTATATTCCTTGTGTTTAGCACAGTTTCTAGCAAACAGAAACTTTATGCTTATTTGACTAATCCTTTTTGCAAAAAATTTGCAGTAGTTATAAATAAATTCTATGGCTACTTTTTTTTTCCCCAGTAAATCATTACTTCAATATGTCAAGGATATATGATTTTGTTGATTGGGTACTCCTTGTGTCAGAACAGATCACCACCTTTCTGTATCTTAGTAGACAGTGTTCATGAAGAGTCAGTAGTCAAAAGAATTCAGAACTTAATGGTCTTAACCTTTTTGGGATAAGCTTCTCCTTCTGGTTTTTGAAAGGCAGACTATGTATAATCTACCATGTAGCTATATTTGAAACCTTCCATTGGCATTTTATTTTGCTTTGTTTTGTTGAATAATCCTGGATCCATCATTATAAATTATTTCATTAAAGAGCTCACTAGACAAGCTTTGTGGGAAGGTGGTCTTTGGGAGGCACTGAGTCTATGATTTAATTTGTGTATGGAATATACCATGAAGAAACTTCCACTACAAATTCAATTTGGAACCTGCTCTGAAAAAAATAGTCTTAGTTGAATACTCAACCTCAGGTTCCTTAATTTATTGGTTGTTTTAAATTATTTTAATAACTGCATTCAACTATAGATGATTTGCTTTGTAATCCTATGTATTTTATGCATTTAAAAAATATTATTCTGCAAAAAGGTCAATTGGCATATGTAGTGATCATAGTATCCTGGATATCTTAGAATCAGCTGGAGTCAGGATAAGCAAAAGTCTTTATTCTTGGTCTTTTGGGGTCACAGTCAGGGGATTAGATATAGGAATCTCCACATCTCCTTTCTCTCTCTCCACCTCCAAAGAATGATCCTGCTTATCCTACTCCACCCTCTGATCTCTCTTCCCCTTCTTTGTCCATTACCACAGATCCAAGTCAGTACAGAGTTAAGTAGGGTTATCCTCCAAGCATATGTTAAAAGAGAATTGTCCAATTGGTAATTAGCCTTAAGTGCTAGGTTATCTTGCATTAAGTGCAACTGCTCAGTTCTCATCCTTTACATCTCCCTCTTTCTTTTGTTTTAGAACACAGGTGGTCACACCATGCCTGACTTCTCAGGGAGGTGAGAACCCCAAAAAGGAGGTGATCACTCCCCCCTCCCCGACTTCTCAGGAGGGGAGATGAAAGCACTAAAAAGGAGATAATCATACCCTCCCTGACATCTCAGAAAGGGAGATGAAAAGCACCAAAGGGAAGTGGCGATTGCTAGTGGGTTTCTGGACTGAAGAGTCCCTAATAAAACAGGTGTGCACAAAGCCATCAGCATGGGAGGTATTACACAAGCACATAGCAATAATGCACAGGCTACAATGACTCTCCCCACAGTCAGTGCAGGCTCGATGTGGTGTAACAAACATGAATTGTACATGTAAGTAGTGATATAACAAACAATATAAATCAACATGGTCTTGTAAAAGATTTCCTGAAGTCTTAGAAGGAGGGTGTATAAACATCAGTCACACATATGTCTTCTTCATCAGCCAAGAGATAGTCCAAAACCAATCTATTGTCCATTGCTTCACGTGTCAGGGAATCCAATGATCCCCACAAGTTTTTTAAGTCCTGCAGCAGTCTTTTTATATGTTAGGGATTCCATTGATTCCTGAGGGTTTTGAAGTCCAACAATTTTTGATGTCCATGAGTCAAAAGCCATAACTGCCAGGCTCTTTCAGTGGTGGGCACAATCAGCAACAGAATCACCTGATGTTTCTTGGGTCTTTTTCATTTCAAGGGTCTGCTCTGTCTCTCTCCAATGGACAGGGCAAATACGGCTCGTTGGCACCCATCTGATTCCTTCTCCATCTGTAGAGCTACAAGCAAACCCTCTCCCCCAAGTAGTTAATCTATCTGGTCCCTTTCATTCACTACTTTCTGGGTCTCTCCACATGACCTGGAGATTATCTAAAGATAGTGGAGCTGCTCATACTGGACACTGCCTTTCTGGTGGGTTATAAACCTGTCTGCCTGAGCCAGTGCATCTTTGTAAAAAATCAAGAAGTTAATAGTATAAAGAGCTAGATTTAGAAGTTCTCTAGGATTACCTGTGGCTCCACCTTTCTTTTGTTTTTGGAGGAGCATCTTGATGTCTCTGTTTCTCCTCTCTACTATTGCCTGTCCTTGAGGATTAAAGGGTATGCCAGTGGTGTGTAAAATCTTATACTGTACACAAAAGTGTGCAAAATGTTTAGAAGCATATGTAGGTCCATTGTCTGTTTTTATTGCTTGTGGCACACCTATAATTGCAAATGCTTGTATAAGGAATTCAGTGATCACTTGGGCTGTCTCTTTTGCTGCTGGTATTGCAAAAGTGAATCCTGAAAAGGTATCTACCACAATGTGGATAAAAGACAGACGACCAAAAGATTTATAATGGGTCACATCCATTTGCCAAATTTCATTAGGTTTCAAACCATGAGGGTTCTTCCCTGGAGGGAGTGTAGGAGCATGGAAAGGAAGGCAAGCTGGACAGGCATTTACTATGCTCCTAGCTTCTTCTCTTGGTATTCCAAATTGTAAATGTAAAGCTCAAGCAGCCGGATGGTACTTAGAATGAGATTCTTGGGCTTCATGAAATAAAGGATTATTGGCTAACATAGAAGGCTATCTGTTTTTGAATTACAATCAAAAATAGGACCTAGAAGTCCACTATGAGAGTGGACATGCAAGATATAAATCATACCTAGATGCTTTCTCACTTGTTCTTGAAGTTCCTTAAAGAACTGATATATATTGGAGGCTACAAATTTTATTTGGGCTGTGGCAATTCTTTATACCACACCTACTGAACAAGCTGAATCAGATATTATATGTATGTCTCCCGGATAATAAGTAAGAGCTAGAATGATTGCATACAATTAATTCTCCTGAGTGGACTGAAAAGGAGTTCTGACTACTCTCTTTATAGTTGCCACAAGAATATACAGGACAAATATTATGTTTGGATGCATCTGTAAAGATAGTTGGTCCTTTAAGAGGAACTTTAGAAACCTTTTCTTCAAGAATCCATTGCCAATTATGTAACAGTCTGGTTATCTTTAATGGAGACCCATGTGTAAAATTTGGAGCCATGGCTAATAAAATTTTTCATTCTGGGATGATTTCACAGCACACATTAACTTGTGCATTAGTATAAAAGGTGCATATCTTGGCAGGTCTTATCCCAGATAATTGTACTGCTTGTTTAATGGCCTTTAATAAAATTCTAGCCAGAAGCACTGGGTAAGGAGTAAGGCTTTGTTCTGGTTGTGCTGGGAGATTCACCCACTCTATCACACTGTCTCCTTGATGAAGGACTGCTGTAGGTGCTTCTTGTGTAACAAAAACTGATATTTTCAAGGGTTTTTAAGTAATTCTTTCAACCACATTGGATAAATCCAGTTCAACTTCTTTCAAAGCCTCTTGAGCTTCTTTTGTAAGCTGGCGTGGTGAGTTAAAGCACTGTCTCCCCTTAAAATGTCATATAATGGTTGCAATTGACAGTTAAGCCTAGCACAGGATGCATCCACTGGATATCTCCTATCAATTTCTGGAAGTAATTTAAGGTATTTAGCTTCTCTGTTCTTAAGGAGAGGTTTTATACTGTAAGCACCTTAGGATATACTTCATATCCTAAATATTGAAAAGGAGCATGTCTTTGAATTTTTTCTGGAGCTATATGCAACTTATAATTCCTTAGTGTTTCTATGGTTTTTTTGTAGACATGCTTCTAACATTTGTTCCTCAGGTGCACATCCCAATATATCATCCATGTAATGTAATAACATTACTTTTGGAAATGCTTTTCTTACTGGAATAAGAGCAGCAGCAACATATAGTAGGGCTGTTTTTCATTCCCTGTGGCAAAACTGTTCATTCATATCTTTTATAAGGTTCAACTAAGTTAACGCTGGGCACTGAAAAGGCAAATCTTTTCATATCCTCCTTATCTAAAGGGATAGAATAGAAGCAATCCTTAATGTCTATAACCCACAGAGGCCATTCTCTTGGCAATTGAGTAGGAGATGGAAGTCCAGGTTGAAGAGTTCCCATAGTTTCCATCTGTTCATTTACCTTTCTTAAATCAGTCAATATCATCCATTTTCCAGATTTCTTTTTTACAACGAATACTGGGGAATTCCAAGGACTTAGAGAAGGTTGTAAGTGTCCTTGGTCAAGTTGCTCCTGTACTATATCTAATAAGGCCTGCATTTTATCGCTACCTAAGGGCCACTGTTCTATCCACACTGGTGTATCAGTTTTCCATTGGATAGGAACAGGTGAAAGTGTTGTCAGGCCTTAAACAGCAGCCCTGCCTAAAAAAACAAAGTACTCATTTTTAACCCTAATTGTTGTAAAATGGTTCTTCCCCACAGATTGATGGAAATTTTTTCAACTATAAAAGGAGTAAAAACTCCTGTTTCACCTTCAAAAAGTCCATCTCAAAGGGGTAGCACTAACTTCAGCTGCTATTGATCCTCCTACCCCAGACATGTAGGTGTCTGCCTTATTCTTTGGCCAGTGACTGGGCCAGTTGGCACCTCTAATGACTGTGCGATCTGCACCTGTGTCCACTAGTCCTTCTAATGGTATGCCATTTATATAGATAGTGAGCATAGGTCCGTCAGCTGTCACAGCTGCTGTCCAGTATATTCCTGGGTTTTTCTGCTTGGAGTCAGAATGTGGGTGACTGTCACCAGGTTGCTTATTAGGGGTCTGTATCAATAAACCCGATGCTACTACTTCCCCTGGTTGATAAGTCACACATTGTCTACCTGTGTTAGTGACTGGGATATTATCTACACATTCCCCAGTTTTCCACATCAGCGTATGGGTGGACACTGTCTTGTAAGTACTCTCAGGAGGTGAAATGGTCAAGCCTACATCCCTGGAGGCAAGGGATCCATAGGCTGGAGAGGAACAGATTTCTCCTCTCCAGGGAGTATCTCAGTTGTCCTAGCTGCATACAACTCTATCCTCCCCAATTGTAGTCCCTTTCTCCCATCAGGTTGCTTCCTGACTGATTGATTGTGTAATCTTTTTCTCTCATCAGATGGCTTCCTGGCTGATGGGTCATGTCTGGGTATTGGACTTCTAGACACTCTCTGGGTGTGGCATTGGCTGCCATCATGCCCCAAGTGTTTTTTGCCTGGGGCCCTGGAGCTGGCCCCTTATCCTGTTTCCCTGAATCAGTCTACATTCTGATGCCCAATGGAGTCCTCTGTTGCATTTTGGACATGGAGTATTGGGTCTTGTTCTCCCACATTGTTTTCTCACTCTGTCTCTATGCCAACATTAAGTTTTCAGATGCCCTCCTTTACCACATTGAAAGCATTGACAAGTCTCTCTGGAAGTCCCTTGCCAAAAGGAACTCTGTCTTCCCATATTGGGATCTTGGAAAGTCTAAATCATAATCTGGCTATAAGAGGCGTGTGTGCCCACTGTGGCACAGTGTCTTATGATCTACTCTAAAGGAACATCCTTGTGTAGTCCTAGTATAATTCTTCTGCAAACCTCATTAGCATTTTCTTTAGCAAGTTGCCTTATCAAAATGTCTGTTAATGCATTTTCATCATTAGCCTGTATGACAGCTGTCTGCAAACATCCCACAAAATCAGCAAAGGGTTCATTTGGCCCTTGTGCACTTTTTGTGAAGCTCTCACTCTTGTCATTTTTATTGGGGAGAGAAGCCCATGCTTTGATAGCAGCAGCAGCAATTTGCTCATATGTTGCTATGGGGTAATTAATCTGTACTGAAATGTCTGTATAAGAACCTACACCTGTTAGTTGGTTACAGGTGATTGGAGGATTATCTCCACTATAACTATTTTGTTGGGCTTGTATCCTACAGAGCTCACTATATTCAGAAAGCCATAACAAGTTTTGTCCAGGTTCTAAGCATATCCTTGGTATAGATTTCCAATCACTAGGGGTCAAAACTTCATAAGCCAAATTCTGCAATAACATCTTAACATGAGCTGATGTAGCCCTATAAGGAGTGCAAGCCTTTGTCCGGTCTTTGAAGACATCTATATCACAAGAAGTGTATCTTTTACTCTTTTGACCTGAAGAGTTAAACTGTTGAATCACAGGCTATATTTGGAGCCTTACATCACCTATTTCCTTCCCTTCTTATGTAGCTTTTAAGTACTGCCTTATGCAATCTAGTCATAGGAGGGGGTGATTGCTGGGGGTGGGGGGAGGGTGCTGGTGATATCACCTCCCCTCCCACTACTCCTCCTCCCTCCATCCTGGAAGATGGAGTTGATGGGGGCCTGTCAATAATCTGCTCCCTTGGCAGGATTGAAGCTTCCTCAAGAGAGCCAGAATCACCAGGCCCTAGAAACTCATTTAAGTTCCCATGCCCTCTGGTAATATGGTCTTGAGATTGTTCCTTGTCTTCCTTTTTTTCCTCACACTTCCTCATCTGGCCGTTTCTAAAACTTTTCCATTTTCTATAACTTGCAAGATTGTTTAAGGAAAATTATGTTGTATATATAAAATGCTTCTGTGGAAATTGAAGGAGGACCTCTATTGTTATAGTATTCTAAGAGTTGTTGTCCCACAAGTTTCCAATTATCTACACTTATTTCTTCTTTCTCTAAGAACCAAGGGGACGTGCATCCTAATGTACCCAAAAGTCTAGCAATCTGGTCCCAGGTTATAATTAAACCTTGCCCCTCAATTAACTTAAGCCTGCTTTCTATAGCACCGTTTTGGGGTGGGGGTGGGGGCGGGGGAGAATCTTTTCCTAATCTGCCCTATTTCATATATAAAAGGTTACTAGTTTAGTCCTTAACAAAGTAAGTTCCTGTTTGTCTATTAAAATTTCCTGGTCACCAGAGGACTTCAGTGAAAGTAGGGTGCTCGGCCCACACATTGGGTGCCAAATGTAGTGACTGTGTTAGCACCTGGATATCTTAAAATCTGCAGGAGTCAGGATAAGCAAAAGTCTTTATTCTTGGTCTTTTGGGATTAGATATAGGAATCTACACACCTCCTCTCTCTCTCTCCACCTCCAAAGAATGATCCTGCTTGTCCTACTCCACCCTCTGAACTCTCCTCCCCTTCTCTGTCCACACCCATAGATTGAGCCAGCACAGATTTGAGTAGGGTCATCCTCCAAGCATATGTTAATGGAGAATTGTCCAATTGATAATTAGCCTTAAGTGCTAGGTTATCTTAAGTTAAGTGCATCTACTCAGTTCTACCCCTTTACAGGCATAACCATAACTTTTCTCACATATGGTCCTTTATCTTTTCATTTCACAATGAATAAACACTCAATAAACAATCAATAAACACTTATTAAGTACTTACTAGGTCCCAATTATAGGGTGGGGAATACATAAAGGTGCAAAAGAGTTTCTGTCCTTAAAGAGTTCACAATCTAATGGGGTAGACAACATTCTAAATATAGTATAAATACAGGAGATAATCAATAGAAAGAAGGCACTGAAATTAAAAAGGGTTGGTAAAGGCACCTAAAGAAGATGGAATTTTCATTGTGACTTAAAGACAGGGAAATGAACAAGTAGAGATGAGGAGAGGGCATTCCATGCATGGGGACAACCAGATAAAATGCCCATAAGTTGAAAGAAAAGGGGTATCTTATTTGTGTAACACAAAGGAAGAAAATACCATTGGATCCTGGGAGAGGGGAGAGAAGTTGAGGGTAAGGTGTAAGATTGCAAAGATAAGAGTAGTCTAGATTGTGAAGGGCTTTTAAATTTGATCCTGGAGGTGAGGGCAGCTAGGTAGCACCATGTGCACAGAATGCTAAGTCAGGATGATTTATCTATCTAAGTTCAAATCTGGTTTCAGACACTTACTCATGTGTCTATGGGCAAGTAATTTAACTTTTTTGTCTCAGTTTCCTCATTTGTAAAATAAACTGGAGAAGGAAATGAAAAAACACTCCAATATTTGCCAAAGAAACTCCCAACGGGGCCATGAAGAGTTAGATACCACTGAACAATGTCAATTTGGACGTAAGAAAGAGGCCCTGGAATTTATTGAATAGGGGATGACATAATCAAACTTACTTTAGTAGCTGAATGGAGGCTGGATTGAAAAGGAGAGAGATTTGAGGTAGGCAAACCCACTGGAAGGCTATTGCAATTGTCCAGATGGGAGGTGAAGAGAATCCTTACTAGAGTAAGGGCCATGTCAGAGAAGAGAATTTCAGAGATGATGCAAAGGTGAAATCAATAAATTTTAACAACGGATTATTTGAGGGGGGGACAGGATAAGAGATACTGAGGAATAAATTTGACACCTAGATTGCAAGTCTAAAAGAGTTTTTAAATTGTGGTTGTGACCCCATATGGTGTCTCAAAACTGAATTGGGGTTCTTGAAATGATTTATTATCAACATATGTTTGTTTTGTATAACTATTTTATATACTTCTATAGCTGGGGTCTCATAACAATTTCTCAGATGAAAAGGGGTTATGAGTAAAAAAAAAAATTAAGAAACCCTGTTCTATAACAAGAAGAAAAGTGGTTATTCCATTTATTTTGGAAATGTGAAGTTTATGCTGTTTACTGGGTAGTAGAAGTGTCTGAAGACTGTTGGAGATAAGAGATTGGGGATTAACAGAATATTTTGAGCAGGATAAGTAAATTTGAGAATCATCAGCATAGAGATGGAATTTAAATCCACTGGGCCTGGTGAGATTATCAAATAATGTAGAGGGAAATGAGAAGATGATTCAGGACAGAACCTTGTGGGACAACCATGCTCGGACTCTGCCACCATCTAGATACCGGTTTTAATTATCTTATTACTGTACTATTGTAGCCCTCTAGTTGGTGCTTCTGCCTCAAGCCTCTCTTTATTCCTCAGCTTTCAAATAGACCTTTCTAAAGAACTGACCATGTCACTCCCTATTCAGTAATCCCCAGCAGCTCCCTGTCTACTTCTAGGATCCACTTCCAGGATACAATATAAGATCCTCTGATTGGCATTCAAAGCTCACCAAACCTGACCCCTTCCTACATCTCCAGTCTTTTTAAAAAAATTTTTATTATAGCTTTTCATTTACAAGATAAATGTATGGATAATATTTTAGCATTGACAGTTGCAAAACCTTTTGTTTCAACTTTTCCCCTCTTCCCTCCACAACTTCCCCCAAATGGCAGGTTGACCACTACATGTTCAATATGTTAAAGTATAAGTTAAATATATGTATACATGTCCAAACAGTTATTTTGCTATACAAAAAGAATCAGACTTTGAAAGAGTGTACAATTAGCCTGCGAAGGAAATCAAAAATTCAGGTGGACAAAAATAGAGGGGTTGGGAATTCTATGTAGTGGTTCATAGTCATCTCCCAGAGTTCTTTCCCTGGTGTAGTTGGTTCAATTCATTACTGCTCTATTGGAACTGATTTGGCTCATCACCTTGTTGAAGAGAGCCATGTCCATCAGAATTGATCATCATTTCCAGCCTTTTTAAATCTCATTCTCTTACATGAACTCTGTCATCCAGTGACAATGGCCTTCTTATTCTTCCTTATTCTTCCATAAGACATTCCATGGCTAGACTTCAGGCATTTTCCAAGGTTGTATTTACAAAGTGAAGTGAAGTGTATTTGACTTAGCCCAGTGCCTGGCACATAGTAACTGCTCTATAATTCTTAAATGTTATTATTTTCATTATTTATTTACCTTTGTCTAAAATATCCTCCCTCCATATCACTACCTTCTGTTTTTCCTGACTACTTTCAAGTCCTGGCTACTACAATAAATCTTTCCCAATCCCCCAGACTAATTCTAACTGAGATGGAGATTAACTCCACATTATCATGTGTATATTCAGTTTGTATGTAGTTGGTTTTCATGTTTTCTCTCACCATCAGTTTCTAAAAGCATGTACTGCCTTTTGCCTTTATTTGTATTCCAACTGCTTAGCACAATGCCTCATACACATAGTAAGTATTTAATAAATGCTTATTGCTTGACTCACTGAAAAGATTGCCAAAGAAGTATGTGACAAGCAAAAAATTAAGAACTCGTGTCCAAGGAAGTTGTCTGTCTTTAGTCCTGATTATACAGCCAGTATGTCAGAAACAGAATGAGGAAAAATTCTTCTAACTCCTCATGTGGACTCTTCCTCTATTACCCCATGTTGCTTGCCTAGACAAATGCAGCACAAAATAATTCATCAGAGTTAAAACAAAATTACTTTGCCTCATTGAGCCTTTCTATATTAGTCCTATAAATTGAGCCTTACATTCACCATGGTAACCATTTATTACCCAGTTATTTGATTGAATTTAACTAACTGATTAAATTTAAAAAAAATTTCTTCTTTCAAGAGCTTTGTGTGTACATAGTGTAGATCAGGAGTGGGGAACCTTTTTTCTACCAAGGGCCATTTAGATATATTTATATAACATCATTTGCCAGCCTTGCAAAATTATCAACTTAAAAATTCAAGCAATGGGAGGCTGTTGTACTTAGCTTTTAGCTTATCATCATTTATATTTTCAGGGCCAGATAAAATTATTTTGTGGGCTTTATATGTCCATATATGTGTCCAGGACAGACTGGACATTCTCCACCCCTGGTATAGATAGACTCCCACTCTTAGATGTAAACAGGTATTATTTTAATACTTGAATGAATTACAATATCATTACTATCTTCCATGACACTGAGTACAACTCTTCCCTATTTAATAGTGGTTCTTTAAGAGTTACTGTGTCTGTCTGTTTCTCTGGCTGTTCCTCTATCTGCCTATCTCTGCCACCAACTAGTAATGAACTTTTTTATGTATATCTCCCAATTTAGCTAGATTGGTCCTTGAATAAAAAATCCTAAAGTACATCCCTTAGCTTCTGGTGCTTAAAGCCATTTCAAATTGGCAGAATCTTCTAGTGTCTGTATTTTCCTGGTATGACACTGAGGAACACAGGGCCCCCTCCAGGCCATGATGATGTAGCCTCTTAAGAATTAAGTGAAGACTGAATGGGCACATTTTGATGACATGATGATTCTTGAAGCAAAATAAATTGCTTTTTCTCTCAGAAATGAATACACATATAACTGTATAACCCTTTGCCAATTGCTTCATCTTCATTACCCCTATTGCTATTGGCTTTTCCAGTTTTATGCAAGTAGCATATGTTTTTCATTCAGTAATTATGATTGGAATGTATAATTTGGTTATTTTGATTTAGTAACCATGCATGAAGGGCATTTTGTCTGCTGAAAAGTGAATTTGAACAATGATACCCCTGCATTTCACCAGACTGAATTTCTCAAGTGGCAGGTAGTCCTTATTAGTGATTACAAAACATATTGCAACCTGGAGGTTCAGAGTAAACAGAAGTGCCTGAACTGTGAACAAAAGGGCCATATGCTGTTTCCAGTCCACAGAGAGAGAGAGGATTGAGGGTAGTATATTGGCTTAAAATAACTCAGTGTTTACTTCTCTTGGCTTTCAAATATTAGCTACTTTATTTGAAAACTATGGAGATAAAACACGTATCCTTGTGTGATTTTATTTTAGTTTTTGTAAAAGCCAAGTCATGCTATTTAAGATTAAATTAGAAGCAATATGAAAGAAAAGAAGTATCTTTTTTGCCATTTGTAGCATGGATTACAAGCCTCGAGGTTACCTCTTGCCTTTCATGATGAAGCCCCTTGATGCAATTGCCATTTCTGGATTGCCCTTTGTGCCCCTTAAATCTGAGATTTCAGACTTAGGGGGCAAAGGGCTTTTAAGCCACAAGTGGGCCTTATCTTCCCTGGGGTTTTGCTGCCCTGGAAATTAAAAAAAGGAACTCCAGGAATTTGGTGAGATACTCATTACCAAACTCTGAACTCTCTGTGATGTGTTCCATATATTCTAATAAACCTACTTTCTCTATTGGTGATTGGCTACCTCTCTCACTTTGCTAACAATAGCTGAATATTGATTTCCAAAGGCTCTGGACTCTTCTAATTCTCCTAACCTTGATGTAGATGAAAAGCCTTCTTCTCTTCACATATGAAATGAGAGGATTCTTGAAAACATTATCCAGGTGATTTAAAAAAGTAATTCTGAATATAAAATTAAACACAAGCATAAAAGTAACCAATAATGACAGTTTACTAAACAAACTAAGGGAAGAGTAATATAAAACCCTCTTAAGATGGTCACATTTATACAGTTTCATATCATAGTCTTTCCAAATTATTTAGACAAATAACACTTGGGGACATAAAAACCCA
Organism: Sminthopsis crassicaudata; assembly: GCF_048593235.1. Lineage (NCBI taxonomy): Eukaryota > Metazoa > Chordata > Mammalia > Dasyuromorphia > Dasyuridae > Sminthopsis > Sminthopsis crassicaudata. Next base: position 116,631,161 of record NC_133621.1, read on the forward strand.
TACATATTACTCTAGCATCTAGCACATGAAATGGCCATAGGTTAAAAGGACATTGAAGACACTTTCATTGGAAATACAAGATAATAAGTCTATTTTGTATTCAAATTTAAAATTGCATATTATTCACTTTAAATTTTCAAGGGAAATATCATTTTAGCAGGATCCCTTTTTCTATCAGATTTTCATGGGACACAATTTTTAAAATGTTACTATAAAATATTTCATTTGCTATCTTCTCATTCTATATTAGTTTAATTGAGAGTACATAGAAGTTTGAACTTACTTCTGATAAAAGAACTAAGGAAATCTATGTACTGCAGAATCTGGGCAGAGACTAGTGATAATGGAAAATGAGGATTTTTCCCATTCCAAGAGTTAGGGTGTTAACCTAATAGAAATTAATGACAACTTTATAAAAAAATATGGCTTGGGGCTCAGCTGTTAATGACGACCTACTTCTTAAGACAGATTCTTTACAAATGTAGTCTGTAGCGTGCTCTCCTGGCAGTTACAATTACTAGTCTGTCCTAGACCCACCAGAGTACCTTTGACCACTGTCCTTTGCAGTGTGAACTCTACCCGGCTCGCCTCCTCTGAGGCCTTCTAAGGTCTCTGGCCACAATCTCTTGAATCTATAGCTTAATAACCAGTAGCACACTCAAGAACAACCACGTGTAATCTTAAAAGTCTTTATTATACCTACTCACATAATGCCCTGACTGATGCCCTGACTTGTTGGTTCCCGAGTGAACACCTGGTCAGAAGACCCACGTGTTCACTACCAAAACCCTTACCTCTTTTGGCTACCCATCTTGGCTTGGCCACCCAGGCTAGGGAGCCAGGGTGAAGAGCGCAAGGTTAAAGAGGACCGCCTGCTGCCTGCAGTGGGCTTACATAGGGCCTGTGAGGTCACACACACAGCCAATCAGCGAGAGAGTCACCCATTACGAAGCTATCTCAATATGGCCAGGATCCCGCCCAAGGGCAGTCCTAATATCCACAGAAATTACTTCCGGGCCTCAATCTCCCGATGCGCTGTGGCACCCATTTAAAGGCCCCTTACAGTAGTCATTGGTGTAAAAGAATATCTGCTCCTTGAGGTAATTTTTGCCTCCATTCCCAATGTCTAGAACATTGTACAACACACAGCAAGTGCTTGACAAATCTGTCTTCGCCCTCCCACCTACCCCCAGTAGTATTTTATTTTTCCAATTGCATGTAAAGATCATTTTTAACATTCATTTTTGTAAGATTTTGAATTCCATATTTTTTTCTTCCTCTCTCCTTTATTTCCACCTTCTTCAAGATAACAGTCTGATATAGGTAAAATCATGCTAAACATATATCTATATTTTTGACAAATAGTTCTTGAATTATATTGCATACGTGTTTTACATTATGGTTAGATGAGCATGAGAATTCCACCTAGGGATCATATAGCAGGCAAAAAAACCACTAAAAAAAACCCAAATACAAACCCCTATTCCTCACTTGTAAAGCTCTGAATAGATTTGCCTCAGGTTCTTCAGCTGTAAAATGGGGTAATAGCAGGACATACTATATAGGATTAAATAGGGACATCAAATGATGTATTGAGCACAGTGCCTGTCACTTAGTAGGAACTATATAAATGCTTTTTCTTTTTTTCCTTCATTAAATATTGTCTAGAAAAATTTGAATAAAATATGTGTGGAGGAATAGAGTAGTCAGTAATATGGTAGTGATAAAGATACACCTGGAACATTTAGTTTCAGCATAGACTAAACCTACTGACTCTAATTTTTTAGCCATATTAAGAAAATAATGACAATTTATTTCCCCTCTGGCCTTGTTCCCAGACTTACAACCTGACTGGCTAATGGCTAGAACTTGTAGCTATAGATGAGTATGACAACAGAAAAGTTAACATCCTTGTTCTGTTTTTTTTCCCCTTTTTAAAAAAAGATTAAGAAGAGTTTTTGCTGAAAATGCAGAGATCCAGAGCCATTGAATTCAACTACATTCATTTGCTTGATTCATTTGTTTCTGCCACATGAATAAATGCTAGAAAGTCACAGTGGTTTGAATCAGTATATCCAACCAGTCACAATCTCTATGCATTGAAAAAAACTGAAATGTTGGAAAAAACACTGGATTACCCACCGATGAGTTCCAAGACATTAGCATATCATTTACCATGAATCTTCTGAGTCTACTACTTAGCCTATCTTAGTTTTTGTTTCCCCATTTGTAAAATGATCTTAAACAAAACTTGCCTCCCATATTGATGTCATGCGTACAAATATATATCTAAAGTACTTTGAATCTGGAGCATTATTTTTAGCACATTTATTGTGTACATGAAGGTGAAGTCAATTGCTTTTTGGTAATTTTAGACAATGGAATGGACAATGGAAAAAGTACAAATAAGTAGAATCTAAGAGATTGAGTCAATCTTTGTATAAGAAAAAAATTTTTTTTTCTAAAACTTATCCCTGTCAAATGGGTCAGATGGAAGGAATTTAGGGAACTACATTATAAAATATTGGTGAAGTGGCAGTAAAAATAAAACTAGCCAAATTATCAAAGAAAAAGATACAAAATAGCAAAAGTAAAATTGAATGAACCAAAGTAAAACTTGAGGAACAACTTTATAAAGACATAAAAAAGGAACATGTTTATATACCAGGCACCAGAGGAGGATAAAGGAAAATTGTGTCTTTTTACTTTTATGAGAGAATAAGGTAATAAAGAATGATGGTAAATGGTGTTTTAATCCTTGTTTCAACCTTGATATAGATAAAGCAAGGTCAATTGTGATATGAAAAGCAGAATAGGTATTGCAAAGCACAGAGACATGGGAATACAACCTGGATTGGAGAAAGCATTTGGAAAGATCACCTCATTAAGCTATAGACACTCAAATCTCTGTTCTCAGTAGGATACATGAAAAAATCACCAAAGTCAAAATATAAGACTTATCTTTGCTTGAAAGCCTTTTTAAAAATTCTACTCCAAAGTTATGTTCTGGTAAGAGATTCAGAACCTTCTGGGAAACAGTGAAGGCAAGAATTCTCTTATGCCAGCAGTTTGTAGAAGCTGCAGGTCATAAAGGGAACAGCAAGCAACTTCAATCATCCAATGGCTGCAAAGGGTTATATGCTAGAGTTCCATCTGCAATCAGCTAAAGGATTAACTAACTGATGGGAAGGTATGGAGAATAAAAACTTAAAAAAAAAAAAAAAAAAAAAAAGCAAGGTAGAAAGCTACTCCCTTGGGATTCAGAAAAGGATTTCTAATCTTTTTCATTTTGTTTCCTTCTCTCCTTTCTTTCCCTGGAGCAGTTGAACTGAATTATGCAAATTACCATGGGCTGATTGTTGAAGGGCTCCAAAAGGAAGCTAGAAAGTTCCTAGCATCTGCTTCCAGAGCAGGCACATATGGCTTTAAAGAAGAGAAGCCCCGTGCAATGTCAATAGTAGAGAATGTGGTGAATGGACAAAGTTCAATTGGAAAGAGTAAGGGATTAATAAAACAAAGCTCACTGAATTGATCTTCATATGGGTTTATTTTCCTCAGCATCATATTGCTAGATTGTAACCCTAAGCATCTTCTGCTGTTCTACAGTTTCATGCTTTTGGTCACTAATAGTTTGGTTTAAAGCATGCAAATGACTTCTAGCTGGGAAAAAAAAATATATAAAAACATATATAAAAAATATATATATATATATATATATATTGCATGTATTTTTTTACTGATGCGAAGTCAGTAGAAATCCCATCTTCATAATCCTTTGAATCTAATTTCAGCTATTTCTAAGTACACTTTATTTTTTAAATTTGTATTTATTTTTTTAATTTATGTAATAGTATAAGTACTTACATAATATAGTGTAATAAAAAGATGATTGCATATGAAACTCCAAATCTATTATATATAACGTGTTATTCTTTTAAAATACATAATACAATTATCATTTTCTTCCATCCCTGCCACACTAGAGATACCTATCATTAGACACAAAAATATGTGTATATTTTGCATACATATAGTATACTTTAGTTAAATAGTGATTTTTCCATTGACTTCTTATAGAATTTGTTGATACATTTTGATATGTAATTAGATTTTCTAAGAACATTTGTGCTGCTCCTATTATGTGGCAAGTTCTATGCTAAGGACTGGAGATACATAGACAAAAATGAAATAATCCCTGCCCCAAGGAGTTTATGGTCTTTCAGGGAGACAGCATGTGTGAATTTTAGATACATAAACACAAATAAATACAAAGTAGTTTAAGAAGGGATGTAATAGCATTTGGGAAGTTAGATCAGGAAAGGCTTCAGAAGCTAGACATTGCTTAAATGGACTATTAAAGAAGTGAAGGATTCTTTGAGGTGAGAGTGAGGCTGGAATATGGTCCAGGGCTGTAAGATAATGTGTGAAAGCATATTGATAAGAAATGATGAAACTTGGATAAGGAAAAGGAAGGTCACTTTGGGAAGAATAGAAACTAGAAAGTTAGTTTGGGCCCAGATTATAAAAGAGAAACACTAGGATTTATATTTTATCCTAAAGACAATAGGAGTCACAGAAGTTTACTGAATATTGGCACTTAGAAAACCACAGGCAGGAGAAGAAGAGAAACTTGATGAGGGGAAACAAAGCTGGGTGTCTGTTGTAGGCAATACAGATTAATGTGTAGGCAAGAGGTTAAAAGGACATAAAGACAGATGCCATGTAGTTACGGTTTACCTGTGAGATATTTAAGGCAAGATGACAAAAGTTGGCAACATATTGAGTGTATTGTGTGGAAAATAGGGTGAAATCATAAAAAATGCTGATGCTGTGAACTTGGGACACTGAAAGGTTGGTGTTGACTTTGACAGAAATAGGGAAATATATAAAAAAAGTGGGGGAAGTAGAGAGGAAAGGTAATAAGTTCTGTTTTGGTTATGTTGTGTTTTTATGTCTCTAGGACATCCAATTTTATATATTCATTAGACAGTTAATAATGCATAAATGGAGCTACATAGAAAGACAGGTTAAATATACTGATTTTGCTAGCTTTCTTCTATTTCATTTTTTCTATGCATCTCCCAACTCTTTTGTTGTATTTTTCCTTCATCAGCTGGGGCTGAGATTCCTCGTGAATCATATTTTGCTTCTCAATGAAGCTAGTGTATAGCTCCCAGGGTACACTAATCCAGTTCTGCTAAAGAGAGCATGAGTTTTAAATTGACAGGCAGTGAGTATATGAAGATACAGCCTCTGGCAAACAACACTTAGGGCTCCTAATCAGAGCGTTATTTTAAACTCTCAATGAATGATATGATCTGACTTGAATGACTGCCCCTCTTTTCATTTAGGTTCATTTTGAAAACAAATATCCTTGAATACATAGATCATAGACTTAAAGCTAGAAGGATTTTAGAGGTTATCTTGTACAGCTCTGACATTTTAAAATAGAGGAAACAGGCACTGAGAGTGATTAAAGTGATCTATCCAAGGTCACAAAAATAGGAAATAGCAGAGTTGATTTTTGAAGCATTCATTTGATTTTTAATCATCTTGAAACAATTGAGTGGTTTTACCATACTTATGAGCAGGGAAGCTAGGTGGTATAGTGGGTAGAGCACCAGCCTTGAAGTCAGGAGGACTTGAGTTCAAATCTGGCCTCAGACACTTAACATTTCCTAGCTGTGTGACCCTGGGCAAGTCACTTAACCGCAATTGCCTCAGCAAAAAAGCCATATATATATATATATATACATACACCATATATATACACATACACCATAATTAGATCAGAATTTGGGGTGGGGTAATAGAGTAGGCATTGTATTGCAGTGCAAAACAAATTGCTTTGTAAGTCTGGAACCTGGGATTCTGGAATTTATCACTAATCTAGTCCAATCATTAAATGATTTTGAACCTTACTTTTCTCTTATGCAAAAGCAAAACTAAAACCAAACCAATCAAAATAAAACTAACAAGGAGGTTATATGAGATTCTTTCTAAGATTTCTTCCTATTCTAAACTGCTAAGATTTTACTTCTTTCATTGATATTCAGATACATAAAGAAAACTAATTTAATATCTGCACAAAAGGTCACTGCAGTCAATTTAAAGACTCATCCCTATAAGCTCTATAGATGAAATGATGCCTACTTTTTTTAAAAAAAAGAATTTGGGGGCCTTCCCTTGCACAGTTAATAAATCTTCATTTCAATTTGGTATGTTTGTTCTAGACAGAAATGCGTGCTAAAATCCTCTGACACCTGCAGTCAAGATAGAGGGGATTAATCAGGAAAACTTTAGCTCATTAGACAATATTTATTTTTAATAAAAATATAGAAAAATGCTAATCTGATGGTGACTCTAATATTAGAATTTCTTCTGATTTCATGGCAGGATGTTTACTTAAAATGCTTTATAAAAAATCAAATGTATTTCTAGCACAAAGAACTAAGTACTCTTACTTAAAGACCTAATTAATATTAAGAATGATAATTAATATACGAAATAAAAAATTACTGACATGATTAAAAGGAAGCTGTTTCTTTTGAAAATGGCTATTTAAAAAAAAATTATTGTCTTCTGTTTTTATATCACCTTCTTTTCTCTATATATCATCATCCTCCCTCCACACACATGTTTTCCCTTGAAACAAAGATTTTAAAAGAAATACCAAAAGAGATTTCAGCAGAAATAAATGCATGGCATTGCATACATATCATTTCTCACCTCTTCATTGAATGGAAATGCATTTCATCAATACTTTTTGATGGCCAAGCTTGTTATTATGATTATATAGCATTCTTTTCTCTTGTTTTATTGTTATTGCTATTCTTCTTTCTACTTACATTGTTGTTTAGATTAGCATCAGAGATTTTATGATCAGTTGGCTGAGAAACTTTAAAGGCTGTTTAGTTCAACACTTTCATTTACAAATATGTAAATTAAGGACTGGAGTCATTGAAGCATTGCTCAACTTCATGCAGATAGAGGATGGCACAGAGGAATTCAAGAGAAAGTTTTTTGACTCCCATTTGAGTAGTGTAATTTTCTTGGTCCTAATTACTTCACTCTACATCAGTTCTCATAAGTCTTCATAGGTTTCCCTAAATTTTTCATTTTTGAAAAGTGCTTTTTCAGGCAGGAAAATAGAAGTTTAGGGATATGAGGCTGAAGAGAAATAGGAGGCTTGATTATAGTTATATTAGCAAAAACATGTAATCTACTTCTGCTTTCCTTTTCTATATAAAAGGGAACAGAAAACAATTCTAGAAAGTTCAGTGGTATATATTCTCATTTTTTTTTCATTCATTTCATTAGTGATATCTGACTCTTCCTCTCCTTCTCCCATCCTATACAGCTTTCTCTCTCTCTCTCTCTTTCTCTCCCTTTTCTTTCTCTCTTTCCCTTTCTTTCTCTCTCTCACTTTGTCTCTTTTCATCTCTTTCTTTCTCTGTCTCTCTCTATATATGTATATATAAATATATGTACATACATATATTCATATACACATATGTGTAAAAACACAGGGTTAACTTTATTATTTGTACATATGACTTCTTAACTAGATATATTTAATTTTACTCTACTTTCATTAGAGAGATTTCATTCTGTATGTGTCTCCCTGAATTATTTACATCATGTCTCATCAAATTTTGCAAAAATATATTACTTTGCTAATACAAAAACCCTCCCTGATTGTATATGCGCTTCTGGGAGAATGATGCATTCTCTGGTTAAAGGGAAACAAGAATGGATCTAAGGATTGCAGATTGGTCTGCCTCAAAAAAGGAGTCTTGAGTGTTATTAAAAAGATTTCTGTTTACTTGCAGGTTAGAGTAGATGGCCTTTTGAGGTCCCTTATGATCCTGAAATTTTATGATTCAGAATATGACAGGCATAACATTTTCAAATCATTAAAGTGAAATAGTAAGCATTTATCTTAAAAATAGTAGCCTAGTGGCCTAAATGGTAATATATCCCTACTTCTATGTAGCTTATCACTTGACAAGATCTGGTGTTTCTGTGATTAATTAGTATCTGAAATAACCAGAATAACTCCTCTACTTTAATCTTGGATTTTCATAAGTAGATATATGATAACTTATTAGACATTTTTCTTGCTAAGAAATCATGGAGTGAAATGGCAAAACCTATGACTGATAATTGCCTTAGTTATTGCCTGATATTAATTTTTCACCAAAGTAGTTGTTTATATACCTTCCCTAAGGGTAAGAACAATGGCACAATCATCTTACAAATCTTTAAGTAGATATTAGAGAGTAGTGGAGGATATGGTTGGCTGAGTAGAGCCCAGATTAAAGGCAAATTATAGAGGACCTTTAACATCAAATTAAAGAGGTTAAACTTGATATGGTAGGTAATGGGAATTCATTGTAGGCTCCTTAGGAGAGTGATAGTATGATACAATGAAATGTGAACTTGATGTAGAACCAGAACTGTGTTCAGATCTCATTTATTCCACTTACTAATTGAATGTATGAGTATAGGCAACTCACTTAACATATGAGTTTTAGTTTCTTTTAGCCATAAAAATGAAAAAAATTGAACTACCTTCATTATTCTTACAAAAATAACTGTGTAGGCTTTAAAATTCCATATAAATGAGAGCCATTATAATAAATATATTATGCTAAGTCAATTAGTTTGCAAGTATAGTTAGGTGAGATAGTAGATGGAACACTGGATCTGGAGTTAGGAAGGTTAATTCAAATCCTGCCATAGAGACTTAATAGCTATGTGACTTTGAATAAATCACTTGACCAATGTCTATCGCATTCTTCTCATATGCAAAATAGAGATAATAATATCACCTACTTCCTTAATTTAGGTCCAAATGAAATATTTGTAAAGTGCTCTCCAAACCTTAAAGAGCTGTTATTGTTAATACTATTATTAATGGACATAGATACACAAGCCATGTTAAGATTTTTGTTCTCCTACATAAATCCTTTTTAGTATTCATTAAGCTATTATAATTTATCAATAATATTTGCAAAGCCAGGCAATTAGCATAGTGACTAAGTTATTAGTGTTAATTTTTTTCTTCTTTATGGTATATCATTATTATAATGCAAACACTTGTAAAGAGTACATCAAAATTAACTTGCACCACATTAGAACATGTAAGTTACCCATACAGTAACACTGATCAATGTTGATCAATTTAACACCATTCAATTCTGTAGTTTTTCTTTGTTTTGTGGATTGAGCAAAGAATGATGGAAAAAGTCTGAGAAAGCTGAATGGCAAAGAATTTATTGCTCCAGAATCTCCAAAGAAAAATATACAGTTAACTCTAAAAGCAATGAAAGAATGTAGATTTGAAAATAAACTAAAATTAAGTGTAAAGAAAAATGGAAAATGAATGATGGTCTCAGTAGGTTGTTGCCTCTTTCTAGTGATGAACCTAGTCATACAAAAAAGATAAAGGATACCATGTTCATTTTGTTTATTGACAATATTACTAAACTAGAATATGAGGGTGATACTATGGATATAGTTTACCTATATTTTAGTAAAGATTTTTGCAATGTATCTCTACATTATTTTTGTTATAAATTAGAAAATACCAAAGTTGAAAAGATTCAGAATGAGAAGAGCAGTTCTTAATGGTTCAACACTATTGTGGCAAAGAATCTCATGTTGATTACCATAGAGATCTCTCCTGGATTCTGCAGTGATCACTCTTTTGTTCTTATTACCTCTTGGAAAATGTATAATTTAACTCATCTGGCAGGCAGGCAGAATTGGGAATACAATTCTCTTCATTTCCTGTGATACCCTCCCCTCCCATATCTTTTCATTTTTTTTTCCTTTTTCTTTTCTTTCCTTGAGAGGTACATTTTATACATTTTGTCCCTGATATAGCTTACTCTCCACAAACGTCAATTAGTGAAATGGTGGCTATTTATGGTGGCTTCATGTATGACTGTGACTAAATCATTACCTGGTAGCCAAAATTCTGGTAATGAGTCTTGCTTTTCCACATTTAGTTAACCTTATATTTAGTTGGCGCAGATTCCATGTCTTACCCATATTCAGTTTGGAAGATCCTGCCACAATTTATATTCTGCTCTCATGGCCTTCAAATATATGAGTACCAAGCCCTTGCTTTTAGGGATTGAGTTGTGATTTCATCCAATTGGGAAACTTCTGGTATGGGAATTTCCTCCATTAATTCAGATCAAGTCATGATGCAACTATGACTTAATACACTAAATCCCAGGAAATTGTCTAAGACACAGAGGAAAAGTACTTACCCAGAGAAAGAAGACATGAAGGTACCTCTTGTGTACCAGACACTGACACAGATTCACATGACTAATAAACTTCAAAAGCAGGTTTCAGTCTACACCTACCTGACTCCAAGCTCAATACTTTCTCTACTACTTGCAGATTTTATAGTTGTCCCACCTACAACAATTTTAAGATAAATAGAAAAGAAAGTTAAGGGAAGGCTATGAAAGAGTTAAAAATTCCAGTCAGCACAGTAGCCAAACATGATTCCAGATGACTAGTGATGAAGAATACTATTCCTCTCCTGAAAAAAAGGTGGTGGACTCAAAATGCCAAATCAAACACACATTTTTTGTAAAAATTTGTTTTGTTTGGGTATGAATATTGGTCAGAAGATTTTTTTTAATTGGTAAGAGGCAAAACAGAAAGCAAATTAGTACTTTTTAGTTGAAAAAAGTTCCAAAGGAGGAAAAATGCATGACTGTAGTAGATGCATAAAGTTAATTGGTTATTATGCAAGAATGTTTAAAAAAACACAAAGATAAGTATGATATAGCCCCCATCCTCAAGAAACTTCCAATTTAGTGGGAAATTAGGCACGATGTTAACTTGTAGGATCTATATAATTGATGTAGGCATTTCTTTAACTGGTGTAGATGGCATCTAATCTATATCTGGTTGAGCTACCATAGAAAAAAATAAGATGATGTATGGTATCCAAAAAATCTGTGACTGAACCTTTAGGACCTAGGTTGCTCCTCTGAACATAAGTGCAGTCCATTGTCCTGGCCTTTTCTGCCAAGCCCTTGTATCCTGAAAGGGCTATTAGAGCTTGCCTTCTCCTGGTTCTCAAAAGAAAGATTAGGGCAGAGTTAAAGTAAAAATAGTAATTATGTTGAACAAATGAGATGCAGAAGAAGAATAGAAACAAGGGCATTAGAAAGGGATTTAAGGCTCATAGTTCTGAAAACCTACTCACAATGGGAATGGGTCAATAAACAACATTACATATATATATATATATATATATATATATATATATATATATATATATATATATATATATATATATATATATATATATATGTATATCATGAAAGGTATAACACCCTCCAAAATTTATAAAGAACTCAAGGTTACCCCTGTGCCATGAGAAAATGCAAAGTAGAATATTAGAGGGGAAAATGTGAAGATAAATAACTAATACAAGAATTAGTAAATGCTCTAAGGGAAGGATAGCCAAAATGCTTCTGGAATAAAGAGAAGGAATAAATTGTTTTGGACATAGAAGGAAGATGGAACCTAGAAAGATTTTCTTGGAAAAAATAATACATGATCTTTATCCTAAAAACTGGGTAGAATTTTGACTGGTAGAAATGGAGAGAAATGGTATGTGAAGATTTCTAGTGGCAGATGATATTTCAAAAAGTAAACTGAGTTTAGAAAGATGTTTGAGTGCCTGGCTAATTAGCTGGGATGTAATTTTCAAGGCAACTGGAACCTTGAAAGGTTTTTAAGCAAAGGAGTACCCTAATCAAGTTGTAATATGAGATTACTCCTAGGAATGAATGCTGTTTTTATTACTAGTCATGGTGGTGGTGATGATGATGGTAATCACATTTTCATTATCTGGAGAAAGTAGGAGATTGTTTGGATGATATAAGTTGTATATGTTTTGAGGGTAGGGTGAGGAGAGTTTGCTACTCAAGTTGTTAAAGATAGCATTTATGGGAATAGGATCAAATAACAGGATTTTATATAGCTCCCTAAAAAGTAGCATTCACCATCTCTAAAGTGTGTGATGTTTCTAAGCTAAGCAGAAAATAACCACCAGAGACTTTAGAGAGTTGCTAGCTTCTTCTGGAATTCAATAGGACTGACAGATGGATGCGAGCCATGTTCTATTCTCCTTCCTTAATAGAGTCTATATTCATCAGGGAACCTCTTCACAGGAAGTGCAGATGCCACATTTAACAGCTCCCTGGTTAATCGATAGCCTCAGACAATAGATGTAGACTTTAGACCAGTCTGCAAAAGCCCAAAAAGATCAGGAGAAGAAAGTAGAGGGCAGCCATTTTCTAAGTGTCTAATTGGTGGTAGGTGTACAGGTGGAGTTGAGGGGAGAAGGAAAGAAAAGGGACATAAGTCTTGAGGGATAATTGAGCACTTAAAAACTTCAGTAGAAATAAAATGAAGTCAGATTTGGCAAATACACAGAAAATGTTTAAATTATATAGAGCATTAGTCTGGAGACATTTGTATTAATGATTTTTCAGACATGATTGAGAAATCTCTTTAATTCCTGACTAAATGTACATTTTTGGAAAAACCTTCTATCTTCTATGCAGATAGCTAGGTGACTCAATGGGTAGATCACTAGACCTGGAATTAGGAAGACTCATCTTCCTGAGAATTTGTCTAGCTTACTAGGTATGTGACCCTAAGCAAGTCACTTAACCCTGTTTGCCACAATTTCCTCATTTGTAAAATAAAAATTGGAAGGAAATGGCAAAAGGACTTCAGTAGTCTTCCCAGGAAAACCTCTAATAACATTATGAAGAATCAAACAAGACTGAAAACAATTTAACAACAACAATAACAAGCCTATTATCATTAACAAATGGTTTTCCAAATTTTTAACACTCTTTGCATACCTTAATTCCTTAATTTAATGATAAGCCACTTTAAAGTTCCCAAAGTTTTTTTTTCTCACATAGATAGATAGATAGATAGATAGATATAGTTGTATGCATACTATCACACAGATACACATAAATCTTTCCTATCCCTGCTGACTCTTTGCTTTAATTCTACTCCTAATTTGCCTTGCTATTATTTAACCTTTCCCTACCCATGGGGTTCCCTCCCTTTTCTTCTCTCACCCTTTGCTTCCCTATCCACCTATGGCTCCCTTTACTTTATTTCTTTTTTTTTTTTTTTTTTTTTTTGAATATCATTTTCTTGTTGCACAATAAACATTAGAATCCGAAGGTACATGCAACCTGGGCAGACAGATTGTAGTGCTAACAATTTACATTCCCCTCCCAGTGTTTCTTCTCTGGGTGAATCTACCTCTGTCCATCATTGATCAACTGGAAGTGAGTTGGATCTTCTTTATGTTGAAGATTTCCACTTCCATCAGAATACATCCTCATACAGTATTGTTGTTGAAGTATACAGTGATCTTCTGGTTCTGCTCATTTCACTCAGCATCAGTTGATTTAAGTCTCTCCAACCCTTTCTGTATTCCTCCTGCTGGTCATTTCTTACCGAGCAATAATATTCCATAACTTTCATATACCACAATTTACCCAACCATTCTCCAACTGATGGACATCCATTCATCTTCCAGTTTCTAGCTACAACAAAAAGAGCTGCCACAAACATTTTGGCACATATATGTCTCTTTCCGCTCTTTAGTATTTCTTTGGGATATAATCCCAGTAGTAGCGCTGCTGGGTCAAAGGGTATGCACAGTTTGATAACTTTTTGGGCATAATTCCAGATTGCTCTCCAGAATGGCTGGATTCTTTCACAACTCCACCAGCAATGTATTAGTGTCCCAATTTCCCCACATCCCCTCCAACATTTGTCATTATTTGTTCCTGTCATCTTAGCCAATCTGACAGGTGTGTAGTGGTATCTCAGAGTGGTCTTAATTTGCATTTCTCTGATCAGTAGTGATTTGGGACACTCTTTCATGTGAGTGGATATAGTTTCAATTTCTTCCTCTGAGAATTGTCTGTTCATATCCCTTGACCATTTATCAATTGGAGAATGGTTCGGTTTCTTATAAATTATGGTCAGTTCTCTATATATTTTGGAAATGAGACCTTTATCAGAACCTTTGTTTTTAAAAATATTTTCCCAATTTGTTACTTCCCTTCTAATCTTGTTTGCATTAGTATTATTTGTATAGAAACTTTTTAGTTTGATGTAATCAAAATCTTCTATTTTGTGATCAATAATGATCTCTAGTTCTCCTCTGGTCATAAATTCCTTCCTCCTCCACAAGTCTGAGAGGTAGATTATCCTCTGTTCCTCTAATCTATTTATTATCTCCCTCTTTATGCCTAAATCATGGACCCAGTTTGATCTTATCTTGGTATATGGTGTTAAGTGTGGATCCATATCTAATTTCTGCCATACTAATTTCCAGTTTTCCCAACAGTTTTTTCCGAATAATGAATTTTTATCCCTAATGTTGGAATCTTTGGGTTTGTCAAAGATTAGATTGCTATAGATGTACCCTTTTTTGTCCTTTGTATCTAATCTGTTCCACTGATCTACCGGCCTATTTCTTAGCCAATACCAAATGGTTTTGGTGACTGCTGCTATATAATATAGCTTTAGATCAGGTACACTTAGACCACCTTCCTCTGAGTTTTTTTTCATTAGTTCCCTTGCAATTCTTGACCTTTTATTCTTCCATATGAATTTTGTTGTTATTTTTTCTAGGTCATTAAAATAGTTTCTTGGGAGTCTGATTGGTAGAGCACTAAATAAATAGATTAGTTTGGGGAGTATTGTCATCTTTATTATATTCGCTCGGCCTATCCAAGAGCACTGAATGTCTTTCCAATTATTTAAATCTGATTTTATTTTTGTGGCAAGTGTTTTGTAATTTTTCTCATATAATTCCTGACTTTTCTTTGGTAGATGGATTCCCAAATATTTTATACTCTCAACATTTGTTTGGAATGGAATTTCTCTTTGTATCTCTTGCTGTTGCATTTTGTTAGTGATATATAAAAATGCCGAGGATTTATGTGGATTTATTTTGTATCCTGCCACTTTGCTGAAATTTTGAATTATTTCTAGTAGCTTTTTAGCAGAGTCTTTGGGGTTCTCTAAGTATACCATCATGTCATCTGCAAAAAGTGATAGTTTAATTTCCTCATTTCCTATTCTAATTCCTTGAATCTCTTTCTCGGCTCTTATTGCCGAGGCTAGCGTTTCTAGTACTATATTGAATAGTAATGGTGATAGTGGGCAACCTTGTTTCACTCCTGATCTTACTGGGAAAGGTTGCAGTTTATTTCTATTGCATATTATGCTTACTGACGGTCTTAAATATATACTCCTGATTATTCTAAGGAATAATCCATTTATTCCTATACTCTCAAGAGTTTTTAGTAGGAATGGATGTTGGATTTTGTCAAATGCTTTTTCTGCATCTATTGAGATGATCATATGGTTCTTATTAATTTGATTATTAATATGGTCAATTATATTAATAGTTTTCCTAATATTAAACCAGCCCTGCATTCCTGGAATAAATCCTACTTGATCATAGTGTATTATCTTGGAGATGATTTTCTGAAGTCTTTTTGCTAATATCTTATTTAAGATTTTAGCATCAATATTCATTAAGGAGATTGGTCTATAATTTTCTTTCTCAGTTTTCGATCTACCAGGTTTAGGTATCAGTACCATGTCTGTGTCATAAAAGGAATTTGGTAGGACTCCTTCATCCCCTATTTTTTCAAATAATTTATATAACATTGGGGCTAATTGTTCTTTAAATGATTGGTAAAATTCACATGTGAATCCATCTGGCCCTGGGGATTTTTTCCTGGGGAGTTGATTAATAGCTTGTTCTATTTCTTTTTCTGAAATGGGACTATTTAAGCAATTTATCTCCTCCTCTGTTAATCTAGGGAGCCTATATTTTTGGAGGAAGTCATCCATTTCACTTAAGTTATCAAATTTATTGGCATAAAGTTGGGCAAAGTAACTCCTTCCTCTTCATTGGTGGAAAGATCCCCCTTTTCATTTGTAAGACTATCAATTTGATTTTCCTCTTTCTTTTTTTTGATCAAATTTACCAAAGGTTTATCTATTTTATTGGCTTTTTCATAAAACCAACTCTTGGTTTTATTTATTAATTCAATGGTTTTTTTACTTTCAATTTTATTGATTTCTCCTTTTAATTTTTGTATTTCGAGTTTAATTTTTGGTTGGGGGTTTATAATTTGGTCTTTTACTTTATTTCTTTATAAATTTTGGAGGGTGTTATACCTTTCATGATATATATATATATATATATATATATATATATATATATATATATATATATATATATATGTAATGTTGTTTATTGACCCATTCCCATTGTGAGTAGGTTTTCAGAACTGAGCCTTCAATCCCTTTCTAATGCCCTTGTTTCTATTCTTCTTCTGCATCTCATTTGTTCAACATAATTACTATTTTTACTTTAACTCTGACCTAATCTTTCTTTTGAGCAGTCATATTGTTGTCAATCTTAATCATATGCTATACATTTCCCTCGTTGATATATATATATATAAATATATATATATATAAATATATATATATATATATATATATATATATATATATATATATATATATATATATATATATACATACACACACATATATATGTGTATATATATATATATTGAGTTCCTTGAAATTGATCTTTGATATTGGCTCTTATGTGTTAAATTTCCTATTAAGATCAGATTTGTATAATAGAAAGTCCTGAAAGTCTGCAAGTTCATTGTTAATGTCCATTTTTTCTCACTTAGATATAATTTTGATGGATATGATATTTTTGGTCACAGGCCTTGTTCTTTTGCTCATCAGTAGATATGATTCTAAGACCTGTGATCTTTTATTGTGGCTGTGGGTAAGTCCTGTACAATACTAGTTATATCTACAGTGTATTTGAATTGTTTTTTCTTGATTTTTCCAAAGTGTTCTTGGATCTGGGGATTTCAAAATTTGGCAGTAATATTCCTATGTGCTTTCCACAAAAAATCTCATTGAGATGGCGAATGGTGTATTTTTTCTTTTTCTATTTTCTTCTCATATTCTATCATACCAGGTCAATTTTCTTGATTATTTCATGCATTATTGAAGCAAAATTCTTTTTTGTGGCACAATTTTTAGGCAGTCCAATTATTCTTATATATTCTCTTCTTGATCTGCTCTCCAGATCAGTCATTTTTCTTATAGGATGTTTCACATTCTGTTCTTTTTTTTTTATTCTTTATAATCTGTTCTGTTATTTTTGGGGGGTCTGTCATAGATTCATTGACTTCTCCTTGTCCAATTTTAATTTTCAAAGACTTACTTTTTTTTCTTTGAGACTCTATCTCCTTTTTAGTTGGTTAACCATTGCATAATTTTCTTGTTTTTCTTGGATGGTTTTTATTTTTATTTTTTTTTTTGTTTTTCCTCAGTGTCTCTCATTTGATTTTTAAATTCTTTTTTGTGTTCTTCTGTAAATTGTCTCTGGGCAGGGAGCCATTTAACATTATCTGTGGGATAGAAACTTTTTTTTTTTTTTTTTAATTTCAGTGTCCTCCTTTGAAGAGGAACCCTGTATTCATAGTATGTTTCTCTGATAGGGTTCTTTCTTTTTTGTTGGTTCATTTTTTTTTTTTAATAAGAGGCATTAATGTAAGCACCTCTATTTCTGGGGTAGAGAGGATGATGTTTCCTCCTTCCCTTCAGCTCTCCCCTCTGACCAGGAACTCCAAGTCAAGAGTTCTACCCTTTAGCAAGTGCTCACAGTCCACAGGGTCCCTACCACACTGCCTCTGCACTCACAGGTGTGCTAATTCCTTTTTATCTAGGACCACATCCTGCTGCAGAGCTGTGCTTGGTATCCCCAATCAGCCAAGGTTCCCCCAGATGCAGACTCCATGAGCAGCTTGGGAAATGAAAGTCTCTGTGGCTTCTGTGGAGATCCCACAGCCAGCTAGCCCCAGGTCTCCCTATTTCAAGTTTATGAGGTGCTAGCCCCAAGTTGTTTTCACTTCACACAGGTCAATACCAGCCCTGGGTCTTTTTTCAGATTTTCTCAAGTTGTATCAGGAGGACCCCTGTTCCACCCCAACTCTTGTTGATTTTTCACAAGTCTATATTTGCCTTGAAGTATAAATTTGTTCTATTTGTGGGGGAAATCAAGAGAGCTTGAAAACTTACCAACTTACACCACCACCTTCCCATAATCCTCCCCCAGAGCATTTTTCTTACAACTCTTTGAAGAATATAATGAAAACATCATGGTCTACATGTTTGTACCCTACCAAGGTATAAAATGTTTAAGTAACTTAGAGTTATGCAGTTTTTCAGTGGGACTGGGATTGTTACTCATCAGAAGGGATTTAATTTTTCATGTCCATTATAATGTTTATTAAACAACTTATAAGACTAGTTAACTAGTTAAATTTGTATACCACTTAATGCCTATCAACATTCATCACATTATTAGATTTACTTATGGAATATTTGCAACCTTTAATTTAAAAAAAAATCACTCTTTTCTGCCATTAAAATATTGTTGATTGGAAAAGAATACCTTGATTGTACTCGTGATCATTTTCTCTTAGAAGTTCACTTGATATTGTTTTAATGCTTTTCTTTTAATATGCAGAACCCCTAATAAAGTAAGAAACCATTCAGTAAAATAGATCACTAGTTTTAGGATATTGTTGTCAATATGAAAATAAGTTGATTTTAAATTATAACTTTAAATGTATATGAAATATTGTTTCATATAATTAGTTTAACATACAATTTTTTCTGGTAATTGCTAACTATTCACTGGATTAACAAAGTTAGTACTGGAGAGTTTTAAAAGAATAATTAAAATTTATAAACGGAGAAAATAAAATAGAGATTAGATGTCACAGTCTTTAGAAAAGTGAACATTTGAATCTAGCCTTCAAAATGATAGGATGGCATTTAGAATTAGAGGACCTCGGTTTTCTCCTTTTCCATTGCCACTTGTTTGGCTGTGAGTTGCAAAGTAAGAGAAAGTGTGCTCAGTAGAGTATTTTATCTATAAACTGGTTTATAAACTGTGAGAAACTGGATGCATTTGGTCATAGAAATGAAAGGAGCTCTCATGCTCCCTGAATTTCCCTAGCCAGAAGCAACAGAAAAAGGTAGGCTGTGGCAAGCGCTATCAAACCTCTCTGTAAATGGGATATTAGAATGGTTCTGAACTGAATGGCCAATTGCCATCATTTGTTACTGCTTGTAAATGTTTTAGAAGTGATCTGTTACTGGGAAAATCTTCCTTAAGCACTCAGTAATAAATGACAAAGCATTTATTTTGTCATTATATTGCTTTGTCATTCATTCATTCAGAAGTAAGTGAAGCACTTTGAACTTCTTGAAGTTATATGACTACAGTGAAATTAATATTTATCACAGGTTTTAGCAAGCAGTTATGGGTCACAAAGTATACGATTCAGAAATGGTTCTCTCTTTACAAAATGAACAGATTTCTAGTATAACCACTCCTGTCATAATTCAAGGGCATTCTCATGCTTTTTTAAAATGGAGAGATGCTTTCTCTAGTTTAATTCTATCTTGTTCCTTTATTGACTTTTCTATTTTGTCCATCTAAAAAAGAATTATATAAATGGTCAAATAATAGAAACAGAAATTTTCGGATGATGAAATTAAAGCCATCTATAATTATGTGAAAAAATGTTCTAAATCACTATTGATTAGAGAAATGTAAGTTAAAACAACTCTGAGGTACCACCTTACACCTCTCAGATTAGCTAAAATGACAGGAAAATATAATGATAAATGTTGGAGGGGATGTAGGAAAAGTGGGACCCTAAAGCATTGTTGGTGGAAGTGTGAAATAACCCAACCATTCAGGAGAGCAATTTGGAAATATACCCAAAGAACTATAAAACTATGTATACTTTTTGATCCAGCAGTGCCATTACTGGGTCTACATCCCAAGGAATTCTTAAAGGAGAGAAAAAGACCTACATGTGCAAAAATGTTTGTAGCAGCTCTTTTTGTGGTAGCGCAGAATTGGAAAATGAGTAGATGTTCATCAGTTGGGGAATCGCTAAACAAGTTGTGGTATATGAAGATAATGGAATATTATTGTTCTATAAAAAATGATGAACAAGCTGATTTTAGAATGGCTTATAAAGATTTACATGAACTAATGCTGAGCTAAACAATCAGAACCAGGAACACATTGCATACAATAAAGCAAGAATGTTTGATGATCAACTATGAGACTTGGCTCTTTTCAATGGTTCAGTGATTCAAAGCAATCCCGATAGACATTGGCCAGAAAATGCTGTCTAAATCCAGAAAAAGAACTAAGGAGACTGAATGTAAATCAACACATGCTATGTTCACTTCTTTTTTGCTGTTGTTTTTAAAAAATCTCTCCCATGGCTTTTCCCTTTTACTCTGATTTTTCTCTCCCAACATGGTTCATAAAGTATTATGTATTAAAAATAAATAATTTTACTAGGAAAAAAAAAAAAAGAAAATTAGAAAATAATGAATCCTAGGCAAGCTGGGTAAATAATCTTTTGCAAGTAGCAAACTGGATGCTATATGTTAACACAGCCTCCATAAAATGTCAAAAGTCTTCAGATAGCATTAAAAAAATCTCTTATTGGATTAGCAAAAGCCGTGGGTAGGGAGGGGATTTCCAGGAGATTTATCTGCTGCTGCTTCTGCTGCTGCTGCTATTAGTCAAATGATTCAGAGCTAAAGCCAAATGAAGATAGGTCATAGGCTTTATTTTTTTAATTCCAAAGACAGCATTAATTAATATGTTAATCTGTTGGTTTGTATTCCACCTACTTTTTAGGCATTTTGAATGAATAAATTCTCCCTCCCAATTACAATCTCATCACCTGCAATAGGCAAAAGTTAGGCTATCTAGGATGGGTTTATAGGATTCTAACTTTTTAATGAACTTTTAAAAGTTGTTAAGACAGTACAAGGTATATTAGATGAATTAATATCAGATGGGCTGAAGGCAAAGAGATGTGCTGAAGGGACATAATTAATGGAGAATTCAATGATTAGGTAAAAGATCTGATTAGATCAGATGAAAACACAAAATGAGAAGAAGAAAAAAAATCAAATATAGGAATAAAATTTGTTGAAAGAATTAATAGTTGACTGAATTCAGGCTCAAGAGTCAGAATAGTAGAGTCAAATGTTCAAAGTCTAGATTAGTGTGTAAAAGGGAACCTGCCTAATTTGAATGCCTAGAAAGGGAATCAGGGCTAGAATCAGTAAGAAAGTCTTTTGTGACATGGGCTAAGAGTAGAGTGAGATTTGGGGAGAAAGCATTGGTATAGTGAGAGGGATTTAAAAAGTTCTGCTTGTGAAATCCAGGAGTATGAACAATAAACTGGAATTCAAAAAATTATAAGGGCCAAGTTTCAGCCTGAAACTAGGAAATTATATTTGACTTCTGCTTCACTATGATTTGAGACATTTTATTACAGCATTTAGTTAAATTTTTTCTGGTGAATTATGTATTAATCAATGTTTGGAATAAGTTAATGCAGCATCTGTGGAACTGGCTAGTCATCTTTACAAATATAAAGCTTCCTTGACTGAAGCGCTAAAATCATTTGAAAAATAAAATTAATGCCCAGAAAAGGACAATACATTTTGGAAGAGCTAGGATTTGTTACATGAAGCATGTCAGTGGTTAACAATGAGAGAAAAATATCCATTCCAGAATAATAGCTACTGTTCATTTTTTGCCACCTGTTTTGCCGTTAGGGAGAAATTAAGAGAACTCTTTCTTCTGTCTAATATATTGAAAGAATTAGATTTAAAAGTTTCCACATCTTCTGGCAGTCTATGTGGCAGTGTCTAGGAGTTAAAACAAAATTTCCTCTATTTGATAGCTTTGTGTCTTTTGTGGCTTCGTTTTTTTTTTTTTTTTTTTTTTTTTTTTTTTTTTTTTTTTTTTTAGGCTGGGTCACACAGCAAGGAAGTGTTAAGTGTCTGGGACCAAATTTGAACTCTGGTCCTCCTGACTTCAGGGGTGCTCTATCCACTGTGCCACCTAGCTGCCTTTTTGTGGCTTCATTTTG
This sequence comes from Sminthopsis crassicaudata, assembly GCF_048593235.1. NCBI lineage: Eukaryota > Metazoa > Chordata > Mammalia > Dasyuromorphia > Dasyuridae > Sminthopsis > Sminthopsis crassicaudata. Next base: position 116,653,288 of record NC_133621.1, read on the forward strand.
AGCAGCAAATGTTTGTGATAAATTAAACAGAAAAAAAAAAAAAGAATACAAAGGAAAAGAAAGCATTCAAGAATGGAATTTGGAATTATTTTTATTTGTGAAACTTCCATTCAAGGATGGAACTTTGGAGGATCCATGGATTCAGTGATCATATAGTTAATTTGCACTATCATTGTCTTTCTTGGATTTATCTTCATAGATTAAATTTGATGTTTTAGTTACTCTTCTCCCTTGTTTCTTTCCAATATCTATTAGCCTTTTTCTATATAACACACTGTAAGACTGATAATGATTTTGCATTTGTTTAATACTATTCATCCTAATTGGATCCTGAAGTCCTTTATCATAACATTTAAAAACTGATAGGAGAGTGCTTATTTCCGTGATCCTTATAGTCAAAAAGCAGAGAGAAGTTCTGCAAGAAACCTTTGTTATAATGTAGCTGTAACTTTTTCAAAAACTCCCTATATGGATGGAGATTTCCATTCATTATCTTAGCTGAAGGATGAACTTTTTAAATATAACAACAAAAAAAGATACATTCTTTTATGTTCAAATAGTTTTCAAAGAAAATAGATAAAACTTCATGGAAACTCAGCATCTATGAAATTTTAGGAGGAAAAATTGCCTACTTATCCCTAAACCATTCATGTTCAAATACTATTATTCTTCCTCTTCTAATGTTTGGAATTACCTAGGGTTAAAAGAGGACTCAAAGTGTAATGAAAGAGATATTTTTCCTTCCTTCCTTCCTTCCTTCCTTCCTTCCTTCCTTCCTTCCTTCCTTCCTTCCTTCCTTCCTTCCTTCCTTCCTTCCTTCCTGCCTTCCTGCCTTCCTTCCTGCCTTCCTTCCTTCCTTCCTGCCCTGTCTTCCTTCCTGCCCTGCCTTCCTTCCTTCCTTCCATCCTGCTTTTCTTTCTTTCTTTCCTTCCTTCCTTTGTTCCTTCCTTCCTTCGTTCCTTCCTTCCTTCCTTCCTCCCTCCCTCCCTCCCTCCCTCCCTCCCTCCCTCTCTCTCTTTCTTTCTTTCTTTCTTTCTTTCTTCTTTCTTTCTTTCTTTCTTTCTTTCTTTCTTTCTTTCTTTCTTTCTTTCTTTCTTTCTTTCTTTCTTTCTTTCTTTCTTTCTTTCTTTCTTTCTTTCTTTCTTCCTTCCTTCCTTCCTTCCTTCCTTCCTTCCTTCCTTCCTTCCTTCCTTCCTTCCTTCCTTCCTTCCTTCCTTCCTTCCTTCCTTCCTTCCTTCCTTCCTCCCTTTCTCCCTCCCTCCCTTCCTTCTTTTTTCCATCCTCTATCCCCCTTTTCCTGTCTCTTTTCCTTCCTCCCCTCCCCTTTCTTTTTTTCTTTTTTCCTTTTCCCTTCCCTCTCCTTCTTGTCTTTTCCTCCCTCCCTCCCAGTCTTTCTCTTCTCCTCCCTTCATCTTCCCCTCTTTCCTTGTAGATCCCATCACCTTTTATACTAATGAAAACAGTCCAAATAACATCTTCCTTCTTGGTGATTTTTTGGAATTTAAATTTAGCATTTCCTCAGAGAAAAGCAGAAGTAATTAAGTGTGTTGATTTGAAGACTTTTACTTGTGGTTTCAAGAGGCCATTGAAAGGATAAAAGTAAATAGATATAATGATGATATTAATGGAATGTTTAAACAGGGTGAAGGATAATATCAGGAAGATTTTGAAAGCATGATTTGTATAGCTGTTAATTGAGGATGAATTGCAATACATTTAATATAGACTGAAAGGCCAACATCTAAGTGAGTACAAAATATGTATCTTTTCTTACCAAACAAAATATGAAATATAAAATATAAAATAATCATCAATGGCGACAAGTAACTTCTATATTTTCATGTAGGAACAGACTTATAAGCAAAGAAATTTCACAAACAGTGGAAGAGGGAGAGTGTATTTAAATAGGTAAGAATACATGAGGAACTACCTAGACCCAAACAGAAGAGAGAATACCTGTATGTCATAGAGTATAAAAGTTGGAAAACACAGGTACAGACCAGATAATCAATCTTTAACTCCGTACTTTGGTTTTCATATTACAAATCAGTTTAAATAGGCACGTTAAGCCTTGGATTTGAATCTTGACCTCTCTATTTAAACGCTGTATGAGTCGCTTAATGCTTCCTAGTTTCAGTTCCCTGATCTGTAAAAGATGAGTATTTTTGCTTTTGCAACCTCTGCTCAGGGTTATTAACCTGGAAAGAGCTTTTTAAGCCTAAAAACACCATGTAACATATAAATTATGATTAATGAGAAGAATTTGGAACTTGAAGATTAAATCTACCTTTCTAATGATAAAAAGAAAAATGCAGATTCATAATTTTAGGCCAATTTTGTTAGACATAGATCCATTTCACACTTTTGGGTAATAATCTGAATTGTGACATTGAACTGTTAGAAGAGAATTTTGTGTTCATTTGTGTTCTCCTTATCACCCATTCTTTCCTTTGAAATATGATCTTGATCTGCACTGCTTTACTGATATTTCTCTTAAGAAGAATCTTAATTTATTTTACTTTTCTGCAGTTTTTGACCCTGAAGATGATAATCTATTTGTGTCTTTTAATCTTCATGTTACTGTACTTATAGGTCTACTAAAACTTCTCTGATTGCTACTTTTCTATGTTCATTCACTTTTATTTTGTCCTTTTTACTATAAGATTTTCATAAAATTCTATCTTTAAGTTCTCATGCTTTCTCTCTATATATCATTTCCCTTGATGATCCCACGTACTCATTCAGTTTCAATTGTCATATCGACATAGGTGATTCCACCTATTATCTCTAGCCCTATTTAGTTCTACTAGATCTATTCAGGCCTTAATTCTACACTTGCCTTTTCTACTACTCATACACCTTTCTCCTTCTTGTCTCTGTCTTGTAAATGTTGCCAACTAAATATCTTACTGGTAAGCTCTGTATGTTTAAAGCCAAATTAATCAACTTTTCTCCAAACTTTATTGTCCTTTTCCTTTTACTTCTGTTAATGGTACTGTCATTATCCCAGTTACCCATGCTTGTTATCCTCATAATCATTTTGAGCTTTCCTTCTCTTTCTTAATCTTTTCATTCCTGAAGCAGATTTTTTATTACTTTTTATTTGAACTATTGAAATAGTGTCCTTGCTTATTGCTTATTTTCAAATATGTCTTACACACCACTTCCAGAAGATAAAATTTTCTTATTTTGAGATAGTTACATCATTCTATTGTTTAAAATTCCCTAATGATTTTTTTTACATTGACTCAGTTAGAAACCTAAGATTTTTAGACTATTATTAAAGATCCACTACTCAATGAGTCCAACATGCCTTATAGTTATTATTTTACCTCTTTGTATTGTCTTACTTCATATACACTATGCTCTGGTAATTCAAATCCATCCTATATTTTCTGAATTTCACACATTTATTGATGTTGTTCTATATGAAATGACTATTCTCTCCCTGCAACCGTTCTCATCATTTGATATCCTATACAACCTTCAAATTTTATCCTAAAATCTTACATTGATAAATTTAATATCATCTTTGACTTTTCATTCTCCCTTACCACATATATTTAATCAGTTGCTGAATTTTGTTATTTTTATCTAATCACTTCTCCTTAGTCATAGAGCTAATACTTTCCCCTCAAGTCATTTATCACTTCTGGCCTAGATATTGTAATAGCCTTTTAATTGTTTTCCCTGCCTTATGTCTTTCCCCACTAAAGTTCATCCTATACACTACTGCCAAATTCATTCCCCTTAAGAACAAATGGAAAATTTTCTCCCCTATTTAATAAGTTCCAGTAGCTCTTTACAGTGTCTTGAACAAGATTATAAATTCCTCTGTCTTTTAAAGCCCTTCCCAACATGAACCCAGGTACATTGAACATTATCTTCCCTCTCACACTTTGCAGTCTCATTAAACAGATCTTCTCTCTTTATTCATATGTGTTGATTTATCTCTTATCTCCTCACCTTTGTATTGGCTATCTCTTAAGTCTAGAATGTACTCTCTCCTTGCCTCAAATTCATGCAATCCTTTTCTTCCCACAAGATGCAACTCAAGAACTATATTCTATATGAAGATTTTCCTGATCCTCTTTACTATTAGAATCTTCCCTCTCTATCTTAATTTGATTTGTTTGTATTTGTTAATATTGTGTGTATGAGTATGTGTATGTGAATAAATTTTCTCTCCTGAAAAATAGGATTTTTGTGAATAGGAATTGTCTTTCCATATTAAAAAATTATATCTCTGGTGTCAAGAATAATGTGTGGCACATAATAGATGCTTAATAAGGGCTTGAGGATTCATTATAATAAGTTCTTGGGGTTGGGAATCATTGGCAAACATCATAAGATACCTCTTCCACAAGAGTCTTCCTTTTGATTCTTCTGCTAATGCTAATATTTCTGATCCTAGTCTTCATAGGTACTGATTGCATCTTGTTTATACCTTCTACATTTCTATGTTCAATTCTGTTTTCATTATTATTGTTCAGTCCTTTCAGTTTGTGACATCTGTGTGACACCTTGGGACAACTCTCTGTGATCCCCATTTAGGGTTTTCTTGGTAAAGGTACTGGAATGGTTTATCATTTCCTTCTCCATCTAATTTTAAAAGATAAGTAACTGAGGCAAACAAGATTAAATGACTTGCCCAGAGTTACAGCTCTTATAAGTCTAAAGCCAAATTTGAACTCAGGAAAATGAATTTCCCTGACTTCAAGTCCACTGCTCTGTGGGTACCCCCTAGCAGCTCTGTCAGTTTTGTAATATAGCTATTTATTTTCATTTATTATTTTTCCTAGCTCTTAGGTTTGTTGAGAGCAGGATATACCACTTATTCTTTCCATATCTTCTAGGACAAAATGTAGTGTCTTATACCTAGCAGGTATTTAATAAATGCTTATTTGTTTGTTTATTTGTTGAATGAGTGAATCAATGGAATGAATAGAATTTGACTTTACCCTTCATAGGCAACAGAGCGTTTTATTCATTTTAATTAAGAATTCACTAATTTATTAATCATTATTCATAGCAGGTGGTAACCTCCCTGTTCCTAAGTGCCCAAGGCACAAGAAACACTTAATGTCACTCTGTATAGTAGGGTACTAATACTTCACAGTGACATTTATAGAATTAATGAGATAATTGTTGTTTAACAAAACTTGGACTTTTAGAAAAAATTTCTATAGTGATGTGGGCAATTTACTATGTAGGCTCTAACTGCTTCTCTTGCTGTGTTCTTATATTTGTTTTCTTATACAAAAAAGCTGCATTTAAACCAATAAATCTTATCTATAGCTTTTCCTACAGCTTATATCTTTAGTGCATTTTGTAGTTCACTACAGCTCTGAGCAGAGATTTCCCTTTATTTATTGACTCATTTACAAGTAGCGATGGAGAACTGGCAAAAAAGCACTTTTCCCACTGTTTGTTTGAAATCTCTGAACACAACAAACCTTTTTTTTTTCTAGAACATATGAATCAAGGATGTTAAAATTCATGTTCTAGGGATATTTTTGCTTAATAGAGGATTTTTGTTAGTGATTGGTCTGTCCTAAATTTGCATATTAGCAACTAAGTTTTCCATCAACTAATGGGTCACAAACCTGTGATTTTATAGGTAAGGAAAACTAGCTCTATCAATACAGATCCCAACTCACTTATAAACTTATATTTTTCTTATGTTCAACATGGTTAAATTATTTGTTCAGAAGAAAATAGTAAATGGAGGGAGGTAGCATTTGGAATTTGGACTCCCAATTATATGCAAATCATGCACTCAATTTATTGTAGCATGCTGTATTTCTATCTATGTCTATGGCCATAATAATTGATTTTAATCAATCTTGCCTGATCAATTGATACTATACATATAACATAAGCAATACATGTTAACAATATGTATCCACTTTGTGAGAAATTCGACTTGTTATCAATTACGAAAGCAAGACAACTTGAGTTAAATATCTATATTTTGTATGGTTGTAGAATTTAAGCTCGTTGAGATCAAGGATTAGTTTTCATTTTGTCACTGTGCTCCTAATGCCTAACATAGACATCTTATGCTCTTAGAAGTTTGTTATATTGTATTGGCTTAATTTGTACTGTGGTCAGTCAGTAGGTCAATTAGAATGTATTAACTGTTTACTGTATGCTTACTAAATGTTTATTAAGCACTAAAAGTAAAAAGAAAGGCAGTCCCTAAATCTGGAATCACAGGACTTGAGTTCAAATCCTGATTCTTCTACCTACTATCTCTTTGGGTTAGTAACTCAGGGTTTTAGTTTCTTCATCTATAAAAATTGAGCTTGGCTTTTGAGGTCACTTCTAGCTCTAAATCTATAATATTCTATGACCCAGAGAACACATGAGTACATAAACCTCTGTTCAATGTTTGGAAATTCTTCTGGAAAAACATAATTTATCAGTTCAGTTATGTCTTGTTAAAATAAAACTGTCAGCATGGCATGGAGCCATTGCTGCTGATTAATCTGTACAGATTAGCCTTTTGTCCTGGAAAGTATTGCTTTGTTCCTTGGGTTACATTTCAAGTGTCAATGAATTTGTTGCTCCCATTTATGCAGATGACAGAATGACTATGTATGCTGATACATTCTAGTATTCTCATGTGAATGGAGAGAGATAGCCACTGAGAAACAGTCATATATCTAACATCAGCTAGAAATGTATATCATTTCTGGAGGCAAGCGATTCCCCATTCAGCCTCTTTCTATACTTTTGCTTCCAATTGAAGACTGATGGCTGGATTTTGGACCTTTCACAGTCCTCCCAAGGGTCCAACTCCTTTTTGGAGTGGCCTTGTATGGTTGAGTAGCTAAAACAAATCAAATGGGAACTTTTTATCTTTGGTTTCAATTCAGTTCTGATTCAATCTGCTTTTCCCCATAGAAGCAGTCAAGCGATTTAAATGTCATTTTAAGAAGGAAACTTTGGCACAGAAAGATCATTTAACTTGTCCAGAATCACCCAGCATGGCAGAGGCTAATCTGGGATTTGAATCCTGAATCTGCTGCTTAGTTTATAGAGCATGTCATCCGCTCTGATATAGTATTAGCACTTAGTGTGTCAAAGCTTACCTGTTGATTCCCTATAACTAGTTTCTCAGAATGCTCCAATTTCTGGAGTTTCTTTTCCTTCTCTATCCTTTCCAGGTGTCTGATTTCCACATATCCATCTGAGGTATATCATAACCTGTTAACTATTTCTTGTTGTTCAGTCACATCTGACCCTTTGGTACTGTTCCTTCCTTCCTTCCTTCCTTCCTTCCTTCCTTCCTTCCTTCCTTCCTTCCTTCCTTCCTTCCTTCCTTCCTTCCTTGCTTCCTTCCTCCCTCCCTCCTTCCCTCCTTCTCTTCCTCCCTTTCTCCCTTCCCTTCTTCCCTCCCTTTCTTCCTTCTTCTGTTCCTCCCTTCCTTCCTATTTATTTATTTAAACAAATCCATCTATATTGTTGTTGTTGTTATTGTTGGGAAGGATAGCAGGAAATCCTGAATGCTGATCTAGGGATATATGGACTAAGGGTCATGGCCTAAAGCACTCTGGACAGATGCTAGTTGGATATAAAATGACATTAAAGCAAAGGTCGTGAATGGGAGGTATGTCTCATACCTTGTTGGAAAGTTACCAGTGATGTGTATTCATTAGGGCTGGACTTTGCAGAACAAAAATATGTTATCTCTCACTCTTCAAGCAATATCCATGAATTACAGGATCCTAAATTTGGAGGTAGAGGGAATCTTGGAGATCATCTGATCTAAATACCTCCATTTATAGAAGAATCCAATGAATAAATCAATTTGCCCAGAGTTTAGATATTAGTAAGAAACCTGAGATTTCAACTGAAAAAATTCTGAGTCTACAATTCTAAACATAATGTTCTCTCCATAATACTACATTGCATCTATATTCCCTTTATGAAGCTTGTTTAGTCCTGATAGTTCTATAATAGGTCCTAATTCTACCGTATTATATTTCTCTTTGCTCTAATATCATATTTTACCTTTTTTTCTTTGAAAATTGATGATTTTAGAAATAATTTTCAAATAGGTATTATGGAAACTGAATATTATACAGATTCACAGATTCATAGTCGGAAGGAACTTCAAAGACCACTTAATCCAATTCTTTTGTTTTCCAGATGAAAAAGGTGAGGTTAAGGGGCTTGCCCAGAATTATATATCTGGTATCAGAGATGGGATATGAACACTATTCCTAGTATTCTAGAGCTAGTGTTCTTGCTTCTCACTACTTTTAGATAGCATGGCATGATTTCATTTGAACCCAGACCCATAGTAAATGTGTAAAGAAATCTTTTTTTATTATTATTATTTAATTTAATAGACTTACAGAATCATAGAATTTAAAGCTGTTAGGGAATTAAAAAATCTTCCAGCCCAACTTTTTTACTCTATAGTCATACATGTAAGGGACTGAAAAGGCCTTCTTTCTCATTTACACATGAGGAAGTTGAGATTCAGAAAAGTGATATGCAGGTAGCAAAGAGCAGAAGCAGGGTATAAACAAAGGCTATTGGACATCAAATAAAGAAGGCTTTTTCCAGAATATTTCATCACACCTCACTGAATTTCATGACTGGCATCCTGAAGGATATTTATCAAGATCCACGGATGAATATGAATGCTCCTTGTGTTGTATTTCCTTTCCTCATCTTTATGTTCCCTCCAGATATCTTGTTAAAGAAATACTTGTTACTGTAAGTATCTACTCTGCAGTGTTTCCTTATGAATTTTTCATAAAATTGAAGTCATAAAGGGAGAGGCACCGACATTTGTAGCTGATTAAAGAAAGAAAGTAACGGACTGTGAAACTTAAATAAGAAAGTTAGACAAAATTCTCTTTTGAGACAAAATTAGTTGCCAAAGTGATTATATTAACTACCATTGCCATATTTAGAGTTTTTTCTTTGTATCTTTCTTCATTGAACTCTCCCATGAAGTATACTAGCAGACTGATCTTCCTTCTGAGGGAAGGCAAAATTTTAAAATAAAACCACTAACAGCAACCATTAAAAAAAAATAACAACTTTTTAAAAAATGATTCCAAACTTTAAAGGTCATATAATATTATCTATGAGTAATGCCTCAGAGCTCTGTAGCAGACACTTCAGTCTTTGATAATCAGTCAACAAGCATTTGTTAAGTACCTTTGATAAACCAAGCACTGTGGATACAAAGAAAGGCAAAAGAGAGTCTCTGTTCTCAAGAAGCTCACAGTCTAATGGGGGAGATATCATGCAAACAATTATGTGCAAAGAAGATATATAAGGGTAAATGGCACTAATATTAAGGGAGGTTAGGAAAGACTTTTTAGAAAAGGTGAAATTTTAACAGGATCTTAAGGGAAACCAGGAAATCCAGGAAGCAGATATAAGAGAGGTAGGAGGGAGAGAGAGAGAGAGAGAATATGAGAAAGAGAGAGAGATTGAGAGAGAGATTGAGAGAGAATATGAGAGAGAGAGAGAGAGAGAGAGGGAGAGAGAGAGAGAGAGAGAGAGAGAGAGAGAGAGAGAGAGAGAGAGAGAGAGAGAGAGAGAGAGAGAATGAGAATGAGAATGAAAATGAATTCCAGGTATCAGGGAAACTAATGTATATAAATGCCATTCTATAATCCCTATTTATATATATATATAATCAGATGATGCCTCTGAATTTTAGACAGGAAGATCTTAAGTAATTGCTTGATTTTGAGAACTAAGATTAGGTGAGCTTATTTTTTTTTTTATACTCCTGAGAAATGTGAGGCATTTGAAATTAAATACGTTATAATTCCATTTCAAAAATTTGAATAGCATTGATATTTACTGAGTTCCTAGCACACAAAAATCATTTATTTTAGGGATTTCTCAGTTTTGACCTCTGGTTTTGTTAGTGTAGTAGTAACTTATCATGGAACCCTCTCCATCCCTCCCCCATCCCCACCCCAGTTTTGGTGATTGGAAATGTGTCTGTAACTCATAAACTTAGAAACTTGCATGGGAGTAGATTAAGTGATTTTTTTCATGGTCATACAACAACTATATGACTGAACTTGAATGCAGGTTTTCTTGACTTTAGTGAAGCTAATGTTACTTGTGATGCCTGCCTCAAATAGTTATTTTGAGGAAAACATTTTGAAAACTTCAGAATACTATATGTCTCATATGTTATTTCTATTATCAGCTCATGAGAAAGGCTTTAGGAAACTGATATAGACGTTTAAAAAGGGGAAAAAAAAGCAAATACTGTTTTAACAAAAAAGTAAACAAAGTGGCTCATGTACAAAGTAATTTTTTTTTATATACTATATATCTCTATATACTGAAAAATGATTTATTCCTAGCATGCATGTCTTTTTTCAGGAAGTTGAACTGCTTTTCATATGCATTACAGATTTGTAAGCCAAAGTTTTTGCAAAGGGATGCAAATGTAGTGTCAAGTGGAATTAATGCTAAATGCATTCTGAGTGTGTGCTTACTTATTTTACTATGAGAATAGAAAATGAAAGCCTTATGAATTTCCTTTTTTATGGAATATGGAAGAAAAATGAAAACAGAAGGATAAAAATTATGATAATCAACAACCAAACTCTGGCAGAGTTGCTACCACTATCATACATCTTTAGAATAGGTTTTGGGGGCATATTATAAAATATGATCTACTTGAAGAGAAAGAAGACAATATATACACCAAGATCTCTCTTAATACCAACCTACCTCAGCCTGGATTGATTGTTGTAGATTTCTTCTATCTGATTTAAAATGTGTGCATCTTTTGGAACATGGCAGAAGCCTATGATGTTATGGCTCAGAGACTGCCTCACAAATGAGTTCTCTAATAGCTGACCTCCCTCTTATCATTGCTAGAGACGTGTAGGTTGGTCATGGAGAATTGGATAAATTAAGATTTTCGATCATTGTCAAAGTCTGCCTAATCCTTGACCTATATTGTGGACATTAGGATCCTTGCCTATATGAAATAAATATGAATTCACTTCTTTAGTCTATGCCCCAAGCTCCTGATGAGAAACTTTTCTTCCTTGAATATTTTTTCCTGGATGGCGGACACTGAGGATCCTCAAAGTCACTCTCTCAAAAACCTAATTAGTCTAATCTTATACTTCTTCCCATCATTGACAACTTTACCAGTTCAAGCCAGGACTCCAACTCTTCCCCAGACAAGCATGCCTTCTCTACAATCCTTCCAAGACGACAAGGGCAATAGGTGTGTAACTAAGAGGGTGAGGCATAACTTATACAAACTTACACAGGTATACAAGGAATTATACATACTGTAGGGACTGAAGAATTCTGAATATAAAATATTAAATGGACATTTTAGCTAGGTACAAAACAAAAATATCTTCCTTTGTAGGTGGGAAGGAGAACCAATCAGTTGGGTTTAATCAAATATTGACTCAGCTTGTTTCCAAATAGAAGTAGTTACTACCGTGTTTCCCCGATAATAAGACCTATCCTGAAAATAAGACACCCACATACTCTTTAATATTCCGCTAAAATAAGCCCTCCCCCGAAAATAAGCCCTATCGAACTTACTATGAAAACGGTCATCATGGTGATCCCCTGCGCTATATGCTGCGTAGCGGTACCTTCAGTAAGCAGCACCGCCCTCCCCTCCCGAGTGAAACGCACGTCGCGCTCCGAGCTGCATCCAATCAGAGCTGCAGCAGTGAGCGCGTCATCCTCTTCTTCCCTGGTGATTTGCTTGCTGGCGCTACTGAGAGCAGCGCCGCAGAGTAGAGCTGAGACAGGACCATCTAAAAACTCGGTAAGTTCAGTAAGCGATGGAGAATAAAATAAGCACTCAGGGGGCATGATGGAGGCTAAAAGGGGCATGATGGAGGCTAAAATGGGCATGATGGAGGATAAAAGGGGCATGATGGAGGCTAAAATGGGCATGATGGAGGATAAAAGGGGCATGATGGAGGATAAAATAAGCCCTCCCCTGAAAATAAGCCCTCTGGTGTTTTTTAGTCCCAAAAAAATAATAAGACAGTGTCTTATTATCGGGGAAACACGGTAAAAAACATCCAAGATCCAACAGTATAATGCTACATCTGGTCACGTTATCTTTCTACAATGACAATCAGAGCTGCTAAAAAAAAAATATTATCAGTGTAGAAGGGCTCCATCAATGCATGATCAGACATTTGATTGAAGGAATAATTGAAAGAGAGGACCAGAATTCAAATTAAGAATACTTTGTGTGATTATAAACATAGAAACGTTAGTTTCTTCAACTACAAACTACAAAATGACTCTGATCCCCTCCTGAATTAAGTATATAATTCTATTGTTAATACAAATATCAGCCAGATGGCATTCTCCCAAAGATTTTATTCTTTAAGGCTACCTCTGTTGACAGTTTTGTAAGCTCAATCTAATGACGCATATAGGCACTGGTAGTAGCTGGAATTTCCTCTAAAAATCAGATATTTGACTAAAAGGAACTTGGTTAGCAAGCTCCAAGAATCCTGGACTTGGGGGATCAAAGATCTAGATTCATATATCAGTTAAATACCTAACTAGCTGCGTTACCTTGGGTGAATTATCCAGCCTTTCAGAGATCCATTCTACTCACCACTGGGATAACACAATTTATAGTAGCTCCATCAAAGAATTGTTGTAAGGAAATCACTTTGCAAACATTTAAAATACTGTTTAAATGAATTACCATCTTTATCCACATTGAGGCCCTCCCATTAACAATTTCTTTTCTTACTCAGTGATTGATTTTGTCACCATCAGTTCCTAAAGCCAATATCATGAGCTAATAATAATTATTATTATTATAATAGCTTAGTCTTATATGGTGTTCTGAAGTTTTCAAAATGTTTTCCTCAAAAGAATTGTCTGATTTAGTGGTCACAAGTAATAATACCTTCATTGAAATGATGAGGAAAACCATTCAAAGAGATTAAGTATCTTGCCCATTGTTACATAACTAATATGAGAATCAAGACTTGAATCCATGTCTCCTGCCTCTGAGTTTAATTTTCTTGATCTATGTGACCCATAGCACTTGAAATATCTGCTGCTGCTGCTTATTTTTACTGCTTGGAACCTTACAGATAGGGGGTTTGACTGAGTCCTGAGGCTAGAATGTTATTATCATAATCTAAATTTCATAATTATACATAATCAAAAGAAAAGAGCTGTGCACTAGGAGTCTGCAAATGACTTTTCACAAATCATTTGCCCCCTTTGAGTTTCGATTTCCTCTTCTGTACAAAGGAATTTGTAATACATATTCTTCCTGATGGATATCATAGGATTGTACATCCAATAACAAAGTGGATAATAACACCTCGAAAGCAACAAATAATATCATCTATGTACTTTAGTACGACAGGTCTTTGAGTTCTCACTATCAACTCTGATGGCAACCATTTTATAATTCAATAATAAAGATGGCCTAGGAAATGTCAAGTGGCTTTCTGTACAACACATAGGTACTAGTAAAGGCTAGACTTGAACCCAGATCTTCCTCACTCCAAGTCCAGCCCATAATGCTTATGGCATAGTGATGATCAGAATAATGACATGATTGGAAGGTATAATTATTCCATTTTCAGTCACTGAAAGAATGTACTATATCATTTTCACTCTAAGGCATTAGTTTTTCATTATTTCTATCACAACTATTCTTAGACATGTTATTGAATCTCATTAAATATGTTGTGGCTACTTCTCTTGAATATTTTTCTGCATACTGGAGTAGTGAATTATTATTGTCTTATTATTTCTATAGTAATTGCCTTTGCTCCTTTCATATTTATCATGAGCAATGCACTAACAATAAATTCATAGAATAGAAATAAGGGGGGGATTTTCTTCTATCAACAATCACATTATCACAATTTTTAATGTTATCTCATTCCTTTGCATTTCTCCTGTCATTCCTCCAACTTTAAATAATCAGAAGATATAAAGAAATCCAACATTGGCCAGTAAAAAATGTTTTATTGGATATTTAATGTAAATTTATCTAATCTTGGGAACCTCTGGAATCATTTGTAGGACAGCTAACAAGAAAACAGAAAGAAACAATCTCTGACAGTTTCTCAGGGAAGTAAATTTAATAAGCTAAATTTCTATTTCTTGATTTCTCTTGAAAAGCACAAAGCTTTTCTTGGGTTATTTTTACTAGTGTCTTCTTTATGTTTTCTTCTCAATTATCTTGAACTACTTTTATGTGATGTCATAGTTTCTTCTAAATATATACATACAGTGAATATATATTAGTTTTGACTGTAGATAAACATAGATATAGATATCCCTACATATGAATAAGAAATTCAGTGATTGCAAGAATGAGGCTGTATAATTCTAAAGACCAACAAGAAGAACCTAATTTATTGTTTCCTTACCTCCCAAAGTCCATTTTATTTAATAGCATGCTCTACACCCCTTAAATTCCCTTTTCTATATATACATGTCTATGTGTATGTGTATATATCTATTTATATATGTATATATATATATATATATATATATATATATATATATATTTTAATTGATATAGATATCTACAAATACTTGTACATCTGTATTTTTTCTTTGAAGGTTAGATAACACAAAACACCAGCAATGAGAGAATGAGGCCTTATAGCTGGGATTTTTTATCTGTGGCCCATGAATTTGAAACAAATTTATGGACTACAGGTATAGAAAGCTAGATCTCAGTATATGTAATTGTACTCCAATATAATTGCTTTCCTTTTAATATTATGTTCTTTATGTTATACTTTTAAAATCATTACTCTGAGGAAGGGGTTCACAGGTTTTACTGCACTACCAAAAGATTCCAGAATTTTAGAATCCCTAATTTTTTCAAATTTATTTTACAAATAAGGTGAGAAAAATGAAATAACATCCAAAGTCATATAACTAGCAAGTAGAAGAACTAGGAATGTCAAACTAAGAACTTTTGCCAAGAAGTCTAGAACTTTTTTCTAGTACCTAGAATAAAACCTGGTAAGATTGTTATGAAAGAAATAACATAGTATAATGCTATATATGGTAACTTAATACCTATAAAAATCAGAATTGTGTATAGAATGTTAGACATGGAATCTGGAATCCTTGGCTTCAATTCCTACCAAATAATAGCAAGCAATTAGATAACATTTGAAGTTTTATAAAGAGCTTTATATCTATATTATCTACCTTGAGGTAGTTGCTATTATAATGAAGATGATAACATGTATAGCATCTGCTTCATAGGTTCTTGAGGCTTAAATGACATAATGCATTTTAAGAGCATTTTCTAATTTTAAGCACTATATAATCATCAATTATTATTCCAATATAGTACACTGCTTTTTTGATATTTTGTTTGAACTGTATAAGCAAAAAGAAAGAAAAAAAAAGAAAAAAGACCAGACTGAAATATAATGCATACACATAGAGTTATTTAACTTTAAAACAGAACTTTGGCTCTGGAATTTAGAAACTGAGAACCAATATTCTATTGCTGCAAAAGACATATTGAGAGATGGTTATGTAGGAAAACATTACATATTTTTCAGTTAACTTTTGTTGAGTAATGAAATTGACTGACATCATCCTTTACAAAGATAAATTATTTTAGACTTTATCTTGGTGTCTGTTTGCATTCTTACAGTCTGATGGATGTATTGAAATGGATGTATTAGTTGCTAAATTTGTGTGATTTCCACTAGCAATACCATTTAGCCAGTCTCTGAAAATAGGACAGTTAGCTAGCAGAAAAGTTCAATGTTAGTCACATTTCATCTACTAATCAGTTCACTGGGATTGAGACTATGAGCTTAATTTC
This sequence comes from Sminthopsis crassicaudata, assembly GCF_048593235.1. Lineage (NCBI taxonomy): Eukaryota > Metazoa > Chordata > Mammalia > Dasyuromorphia > Dasyuridae > Sminthopsis > Sminthopsis crassicaudata. Next base: position 116,669,123 of record NC_133621.1, read on the forward strand.
TAAATTTCATAGTTCAGATTATCAGGGTAGACAAGGTACATTGAAGAGTTTAAGCTGACCATTAGGAGATAGAGACACATTATGATCTGTAGAAAGTAAAACATTAAATTGAGTTTCATTCAGTTTTATGATTGCTTTATTTCTTGGAAGAATAAGTCAGATGAGGAATAGTCTTAGGGATTTCATAAAAACAAAACTGACATTTTAATGCATTGCCATTTTTAAAAGGAGGACAAGATGATAATATTTTTTAAAATCTGTATTACTAACTAAAAAGCAGTGTTGAGGTCTTTGAAGGGGAAAAGCCATTTGACATTAAGTGAAAATACTGAAGTACTTGTTTAATTAATATCACCAGAAAAATGTCATTTAAAATATGCTACTCATACCACACTGATATTGCAATGTTATCCCTCAGCCAGATAATTTATGAGATAAATTTTTATTTCAAGAAGTAAAGAATTGTTTTCTTTTTTCAGATTGTCTATCTGATTGGTTGTCACTTTAAGGAGGAATGAAAAGCTTGATTTTTATACTTCCTTTGTGAGGTGTTATAAATTCCTAGAAGGAAGCCCATTGGGGATTTACTATATGTGGAGAAAAGAGGAAGAGCTATTTTACACATAGGCGAAATAAAAATATACCTACATGGTAAAATTTAAGGAGTAACAAAGGATGCCTCTAACTGAATTCTACTGTCAAATCAAAATCTTATCTTACAAAATTATGTGTGACATACAGTAAAAATACAATTGATGTAAAATTTAAGCACAAATGAAGAATTCCTGTATTACATGTATACATTTTAATATAGATAAAATGTTTATAAACTTAGCTAGAAATTGAAGAATTTCTATTTTGTAGTAAGACTATACTACTTTATAGAAGTGCTATTTAATATGATTATACATATTATAACATGGGTAAAAAAAGAGAAAATAATTTCAAAAAGGCAAAATCACTTCCATTATTTGACCATTCTGGGATTTCATGAGGATGGAAACTTTTTCTACTCATGCAGATTGCAAAACTTCAATAATTTGTCAGAATAGACTCAGAGAGATTAAATATTATTTTTAGTCACACAAAACAATACATGTCAGAAGTAGGATTTGAATTCATTCCTTTCTAATTCCCAATTTAGCATTCTGTCTGCTTTCCTATGCTATCAATTAAACAAAAGACTAAATATTCATGATACTCAAAGGCATTAAATAAAAATGTTAAACTGATCAATCCATATGATCAATTAAAAGTTACATATTCTGAAAAAAGGTTATATATTCTGAATAAAGATTATAGGGTTAATAATATATTTGGAAGGAAAGTATTATCAATAAAGAAATCAAATAAATCAATTCTCATGCATGCATAATTTGTTTTATAGGTGCCAGGCACTGTCCTAGGTACTAGCTATGCAAATACAACAATAATGATGATGATGATGATGATGATGATGATGATGATGATGATGATGATGATGGTAATAGTAGCTAACTTCTGTACAGAATCTTAAGATTTATAAAGCAATTTGAAAATATGTTAAAGGGTTATTCTTGGTTATAATCCTAGGTCTATTGTCTTCTGGAAAGTCACCTTCCAAGACCTCTAGTCCTTTAATGATAGCTTCTGAATCCTGTGTGATCCTGACAGTGGCTTTATGGTTTTGGAATGGTTTCTTTCTGGTTACTTGAAATAGTTTCTCTTTGATGTTGAAGTTTTCTTTTTGGGATTTTTTGAATTTTTATTTTACCCTCTGTTTCTAGGATATCAAAGAAGTTTTTTGTTTTTTTTTTCCCTTGGGATTTTCTTGAAATTTTATTTCTGTGCTCTTTCTTTCATTATGGATTTCAGGTAGTCCAATGATTCCTAAATTATCTTTCCTCACTTTATTTTCCAGGTCAGTTGTTTTTCTGATGAGGTATTTTAGTGTCTTGTATTTTTTTATCCTTTGATTTTGTTTGTTTTTTGATGTCTCATGGAATCATTAGTTTTTATGACCCAATTCTAATTTTTAAGAAATTATTTTCTTGCAGGCTTTTCCCTTTTATACCTTATTTTCCATTTAATCGACTTTATTTTTCAGGTGTTATTTTCTTCAGAATTTTTTGTGCCTCTTTTACTAGCTATCATCTTTTCAAAATTGTGTTCCTTTATTTTTGTTTCTTTGCTGAATTTTTCTGTACTTTTCTTATCTGATTTTGAAAATCATTGGTTAGCTCTTCCAGGAATTCTTGCTCAGGTTGTTTTCATTCATATTTCCATCCACATCATCTTATTGTTCTTTTGAATTAACTGTCATCTTAAGTTTTCTATCCTATTTCTTGATTTTTAATTTTGTGTTAAAGTTTTAAGGTGGGTAAGGTACACTATCCCAAGCTTTATGAGTTTTTTGTTTTGTTTTGTTTTGTTTTGTTTTTTTGTTGTTTTTTTTTAAACTTCAGTTTTCAGAATTAGATGCAGGGACACTTTTCAGAGATTCCAAGGTAGTCTGATCTAGAGGGAAGTGTGGTCACTGCTTTCCTTGTTTTGTACTGATTCTTGCCTTGAAATTGTAACATTACTCTTCAGCATCCCTGTGCCTTTAAATTTTGTATATTCTTTTCCATTTGGCCAATTGTACTCTAAACAGAGTTATTTTCTTCAGTGGATTTTTGTATCTCTTTTTCCATTTGGCCAATTCTAATTTTTAAGCAGCTGTTTTTCTTTTCCAATTAATTGACTCTTTTAAAAAAAATTATTCTCTTGCATCTCTCATTTTCCCCTTATTTCTCTTTTTACCTCTCTGACATAATGTTTAATCACCTTTTTGAGCATCAGGGCTTGAGACTGATGAGGTGCAGGATTAGGGGGAGAGAGATCCTCTGGTCAGACTATGCAAAGTAATTCACAAACCTGAAATCTATGTGACAACAAGAGATTTTTATTGTTCACTAAGAAGGAAGCTTTCTTAGCAGGAGAAACTCCTGGTTAGGAATTTGGCAGAACTAGATTAACAAAATCTTGATTATATGGGATAAGTCTTGGCTTGGGGCTGGGAGCTGTCTGAGCTACAATAGAGGACTATCAGACAGAGATCTCCAATTGAATAAAAGCACTTAATGGGGAATTTGAACAACTGAGAGTTGTTTGTGGCAATTCAATGGAGGGTAATTGACCAAGATCTCCAAATAAATGAAACCACTTAACTGGGAGTTTTCAGGCTTTTCACAGGCTCTGGGAGCTCTCTGAGCTCCCGGAAGGGGGTACAGTTTACATGCAGGCCTCCCAAAAGATCTCAGTTTGTGTCAAGACCACAGCTTGTTTCTCTTTGGGGTTTTGCCCATAGATGTTTTTACATTGTTATACTCTTCTGAATTTGTGTATGGTCTTGTCTGTCATCATAATAATTTTCTTTTCTTTTTCTTTTTTTCTTTTTAGTGGTGGTAGTAGTTTAGTTTTAGTTTTTTTTTTTTTTTTTTTTTTTTTGGCTGAAGCAATTGAGGTTAAGTGACTTGTCCAAGGTCACCCACCCAGCCGGAAATGTTAGGTGTCTGAGGCCAGATTTGAATTCAGGTCCTCCTGACTTCAGGGCTGGTGTTCTATCTACTGTACCACTTAGCTGCCCCAATAGTTTAGTTTTTAAGGGGAGCTTTTTCATTTTAGGCTTCTTGTGCAGGGGCTAAAGGCTATTTCTGTTTACTTTTCATGTTGCCTGAAGCACATGGAGTTGGGCGGAAGGGGTAAAAACCCTGTGTTTAATACTGCACTGAGGGAGTGGGAGAAGTAGCTGGCAATGTTGAGGACTCTTGAGGTCTGGCAGCTTATCTGCTGTTGAACTGGGGTCCCAGTGGTGGTGTCTGGCATGTGTTAGGTGGTAGAGTTTTTCCATTTCCCCTTGGCTACACCGAAGCTTGTGGAAGTCTAGCTGTTTCCCTGGGGCTCTGCTGGGAGGTCTGATCACTGGAGTATACCTGTTTGCCCAAGACTACAATAAAGCCCGTGGTGGTTGTCAGAAGTGGACTTTGCCAGTTCCCTTGGCATGCTGAGGCATGTGTATTGTCTTAGTGTTTCTGGTTTAAGAGGCTCTTGAAGCTGCTAATTCTGTTGCCATTTTGAGAGACAACTTAAAGTTAAGTTTCCATAGAATGGTTACTTTTTGATTCCTCCAAAAGCTTGAGCAGATAAATTTCCACATAATTTTGTAAGCCTCAGGATAATGTAAGAAAATCATTGTCTCTGATCAACGATCTTTCAGAACAAGAGACTCACTTGACTCCAAGTTTTTGATAAATATGTCTACGCTAGAAGCTAGTTTAAACTGACCAGGGTCAAGAACCTGGAAAAGGCTTTTCTTTATTGCACTTCTATATATAAACTGACACATTTTGCATAGAATTAGAACTTCATTAATAGAAGATGGAATGTATGGCCAGGAGAGAAGGCATAAGTTTAGGAATAGAATGTAAAAAATGATGTAACCCTAATCCATTTTCTAGTGTGAGGGAACTGCAACAAACTAAGAACACATAGCTTGTCTGCTTCTGTATCTAATTCTTCTTCTTCCCATTAGAAAGTCAGAGTCTACTTCTGGCTAGAAATGTCCAATTCCTCTGGACTTTCTCAATAAAATTTCTTTGTTACCTGACTTTCAGAGTCAGTTTGTTTTTAACACTACCTGCTGGTTCCATTACTGGTTTTCATCACATGAGCTTCAATTCAGCCTCCATCCCTGTGTCATAGATCTTTTTGACTTTCTAAGTTTTCTTGGGCTAAAACAGTGTCTCACTCTGATCTTTTGTTGACTGCTACTCTAGAATTCAGTTTGAGGTGTGTGTGTGTGTGTGTGTGTGTGTGTGTGTGTGTGTGTGTGTGTGTGTATGTGTGTGTGTATGTGTTTAAGTTATTTGGAGGGAATATTAAGAGAGTTTATATGAATGCTTATCTACTCTACTATCTTGGTTCTGTTCCCAGAAGTCTCTCTTACTTACAATTTAATCTAGTCCTGTTGATACTTAGGAACCTAGGACTATGAATTTGACACATCTAGTGTAAGACACAGATTCTTCCCTCAAGGAATTTACAATCTAATTATTCTAATTCTGTGTTCTAATCCCTTCAGTTGTTAGCACTCTCCCTTTTGAAATTGCTTTATACATAACATAGTATTTCCCTGTTTCTGTACTCTTGTAGTCCCCCTACCCAACCAAATCTCTTCAAAGAACTATTTTGTTTTATGTCATTTCATCTTCAGGACCCAGCAATAAGCTTTCAGTAAATTTTGTTTTAAAAAATTATCTAGTGGCATATGAACAGATTTGAAGTAGTATGAACAGGGCTTATATAGGCAGAAATGGATATCACAGCATTCTGAATGAAGAAAACAACATTAAGTAGTACATAGAGATAAGTAGAAAAGTCCAAGGCATAATTGGCTAAAGGATATCGCACTAGCTTAAATAAAGTACAGGGCTACTTAGTGGAATACTTCAAAATAAATTTCTAGAGGTAGTGTGGCTCAGAAGGCAGTAAGCCAAGCTAATTCATTTTGATTTTCTTCTATATGTATTAATAACGGAAGGTTTTAAAGTAAGATATCAAATTATTAAAAGGGAAAAATTATTTATAGAAAGAAATAAAATTTCACCATAGTTTGAAAGGGGAAGATTTATATTGCAAGTAAGGAGCAATTTAGAATACTATTAAAATAAATTAAATGTGAGACAATAAGGACTCTAGACCAGGGTTGTAGAAATGGAAAGGGAAGAAAGAAAAAGAAACTGTCAATAAAAACAGCATTGGGCAGGGACATGAAATGGTAATAGAAAAGAATAAGAGCATAAAATGATAAAGACGTTGAATATGATGATTTTGAGAAAAAGAGTTACTGTGTTTGTCAATAAGGAAGTCACTGGTAACCTTTGAGAGAGCAGAGTTCTCACAACAACCTTCTGAAATAATGCAACTTTTATTGTAATCATTTTAAACTGAGAAAACAATCACAGAAATGTTATATAACATGAAATCAGTAAATAATGAAACCAGGTCTTCTGACTTAATCAAGGGCTCTTTCTTCTTTCTGACTCTCTCCTTAATATAATACATTTAGCTATTATTGGTTATTTAGTGTAATGGTCTAAAATTGATGATCAGATTAAGTATCTTTCCCAACAGCAGAGCAGGGAGTTAAAAGAGTGGTTAATGAAACACCCAAAAGACAAATTTTATACTGTTGTAGTTAGCTAGTAGTCAGTCCTGGAATGGGCAAACCTTGTATCTTTTCTTCTGTCCAAGCATTATTCTCAGATCTATCTTTTTTGTTACAATATTTCTGAAATCATATAGATCCTTTCAGAGACATAGACTTAATGAGGGAAAGCATTTGAAGAGTCATAGGGGATAGAATAATTATTGAATATTCCTTATTGTCACATTGTCGACCAACTGTGTACGCAATTATAGAAGGAGCTGTAAGCATCTCTTGAAAATGAATTAACTATCAGCATCCCTTCAATAGCTTGATGTGGGCATTATTGCATTATGTGGACCTGTACAGAATTTGCCAGATAATTGTTAAATCCACATCATACTCTTTTGGAGTGAACCTCTGCTTTTCATGAGAAGCATGCACAAGGTTTTAAAAATGAACATAAAATGACCCCCAAGTCATCTAAATAATCAACCAACATCATTTAATACATTGCTACCATCTATCAGACACTATTTGGCACTAGGTATACATTTAAACAAATGACATAGGCCCTTGTTCTTATAAAGCTTGTATTTTTATAACAAAAACAACAATAATAAAGCCTATGTCAAAGTTTAGCATTTGGGACAGTCAGCTATTCAATAAGCATTTATGATATGACAGAATTGGCATCTTTTTTATTGTTTTACTGTATCAAATACCTATTTGCTTTGTGGAACTATATTTTGGGAACATGATGTGTGATATATTTTAATTAATATACTAAGTTACCTTACAAAAATGTTCAGTGAAACCTTTAAAATAGCATAAATCTCCATTGCACACTTTATAAAAACTAATCCCTAAATGGCACATTTTCTTCATCCAGGGAGCTGATTTAAAAACAAAATACTAGACTCCTGAAGTCCTAGATAAACATTAAGGAATTCATGTTACACAAAAGATGTGGGAAATCGAAATATATAGGTTTCTCTTTTGTCTTTTGATTTTAGTAATTTGTGTTGTTGAAAATTTGTGGGTTAATAGTAATATGAGAAGTGGAGGTAACTGCAAGGGGGAAAAGGAACAGCAGAAGCAACAGAGAGATACCGTGTTTCCCCGATAATAAGACCTATCCTGAAAATAAGACACCCACATACTCTTTAATATTCCGCTAAAATAAGCCCTCCCCCGAAAATAAGCCCTATCGAACTTACTATGAAAACGGTCATCATGGTGATCCCCTGCGCTATATGCTGCGTAGCGGTACCTTCAGTAAGCAGCGCCGCCCTCCCCTCCCGGGTGAAACGCACGTCGCGCTCCGAGCTGCATCCAATCAGAGCTGCAGCAGTGAGCGCGTCATCCTCTTCTTCCCTGGTGATTTGCTTGCTGGCGCTACTGAGAGCAGCGCCGCGGAGTAGAGCTGAGACAGGACCATCTAAAAACTCGGTAAGTTCAGTAAGCGATGGAGAATAAAATAAGCACTCAGGGGGCATGATGGAGGCTAAAAGGGGCATGATGGAGGCTAAAATGGGCATGATGGAGGATAAAAGGGGCATGATGGAGGCTAAAATGGGCATGATGGAGGATAAAAGGGGCATGATGGAGGATAAAATAAGCCCTCCCCTGAAAATAAGCCCTCTGGTGTTTTTTAGTCCCAAAAAAATAATAAGACAGTGTCTTATTATCGGGGAAACACGGTAATAGCACTGATTTTAAAAAGTAAAAATGAATGAAAACCCTTCTGCCTACTCTCCCCTCGCTCCAAATCAGAATTACCTAATCTATGAGTTGGAAGAGACCATTTCATTTACCCTTTACTTGAATAAGAATCTCTTCTTTAACTCCAGTAAGTGATCATCCAGATTTTCAGAAAGACAGCTATTCAGAGGAAATATAATCTCTACTAAGAAATATCCATTTTGAAGCAACTTTAATTCGTAACATCTCCCTTAGACTGAACTTTGTCTTTTGGCCACATCTACCCATTATTCATAATTCTATGAGGAGCAGAGCAGCAGCAACAATAATTAAAAATAACAATAATACTAGTTAGATTTTATAGTATTTATAGTTTGAAAATCACTGTATAAATACTGTTTCATTTGATTCTCACAACAACTCTGGGAAGTAGATGATATTATTATCCCCTTATTGTAGATAAGGACACTGAGGCAGACTAAAGTGACTTGCCAAAGACCACAGAGCTAAGAAATTGTCTGAAGTAGAATTGAAGCTGTAGTCTTCCTGATTTTTAGACCATCTACCTGTACCATATACATGCCTATTAGAAGACTAATTTTTTTTTTCTCTAGATCAGGAGTGGAGGATGTTCTGTCCATGGGCTCTATAATGTCCATGAAATCATTTGATCTGGCCCTATAAAAGGCAACTGAAGATCACAAGAAGACCACAATAGCTCCCATTGCTTGAATTCTTTAAGTTGATAATATGGCCTAGCATGGTCTTCCATGTTTTCACTTAGAAAATTAACCAGAGCCATTTATTGCAGAAAACATATATTTGAATCTATAAACATTTGTTTGTGCTTATTAAATGCTAGTGTAGGTATAGGAGTGGGTAATGGATGGCAGAAGAATACAGATTAGAAAAATATAATTAGTGTATATTAAAAGTTTATCATAATTTAGTACTTATTTTATTATTACTCATATATTCCAAGGACTTGGTGACCTCATTCATTAGGGAGTTTTCTCTAATGATACAGATCACAATTCTTCTGTTTTTCCTTCTCTTAAATGATTTTTAAAAACATGTTCCCCATATGCTTGCCACAGAAAGGTCCAGCCAAGCTTCTAGTGGACTTCTTTATTTCTGACATTTTAGGGTTATCTGGGGAACACTCTGCTTGTCAATCTATTCCATTACTCTTACCACAGTTCTTGATGACATTTTATTCTAGTTATTCTTCAGGTTTTTTCACTGGGATATGTTAGCTCAGAAATCAACCTAAACATCAATCTTTCCTCTGCCTTCTGATTGTTGCTCATTTTTATTTCTTTGGAGGTGGTTATACTCCATGTCTAGTTGCCATATAGAAACACTAGTAAAGTTAGAATTAAAAAAAAAAAAAAAAAAAGATGGGTTGTTGTTTTCATGGGAGCTAAGTGGTACAGTCCATACAATATTGGTCCTGGAGATAAGAAGACCTGAATTCAAATCCAGTCATATATTGGCTGAGTGATCCTGGGCAAGTAATTTAATATGTTTGCCTCAATTTCTTCAATTGAAAATGGAACAATAACATTCATCTTTCAGGGTTATTTTATGGATCAAATGAGAGTATTTGAAAGTGCTTAGCCTAGTTCTGATATGTAATAGGCACATAATAAATGTTTCCTTTCTTCATGGGAAGCTTGATGTATCCCTAAACAAACTTTAGTTTATAGTTTTATGCAGATCATCCAGCTAATTCTCTCCCTCCTGTTCAACTTGAGTGCTGACGTGTTAATCTAACATCTTTAAAAAACTCTATAGGTTGTCCATCCAAATACATATTGAGATTTGAGTAATATATTATTTGTCCTTTTGGATAGAGAATTTCTATTTCTTATGTGAATAGAAAACTAGGCCTGGAATTAGGAGTCAGAAGTTCAAATCCAGCCTAAATATTTACCAGCTCAGCCACACTGAGCAAAAAACTGACTTACCCCTGTTTGTCTCAGTTACCTCATTTGTAAAATGAGCTAGAGAAAGAAAAAAAAAATTAAACCACTCCTCTATTTTTGCCAAGAAAATCCTAAATGTGGTCAGGAGGAATCAGACATGACTGAATAAAAACAATAAAATTTGTTCCGTACTCATCCTCTCATTGAGGATGCCCTTGATTAGCACAAAAATAGCTCTCATGAAGCTTTTGTATAGATGGTAAAGCAGTCATATAACTTGCTGGTTATTAAAAGTTTTCAAGTCATTTTTTTCCCAGTATAATATGGTCTGAGATTCTTTCTATGTCTTTGGTTCCAACCACTCCTTAAGGTGCCTTATATATCAGTCATTGGTGCTCTCATAATTGTGGTGTTCCCCTTTCCTCAGCACACAGATTTACTCACATCTATTGTGAAGAAATCTAGCACAAAGTTCAATTTGAAGAGAGCTTTCCTAATAAGTCCTCCAGATGGTTATTTTTAAAGATGATATTGTGTTACATTCCCCATCATTCACCCAAATTACCACTTAGAGGGGACCTGTGATAATTCAAAATAATTAAAAATTCTTGGAAGATACAAATCATTTAAGGCAAACTAACTTAAATCTATTACTTTAAAAAATTTAAATCTATTACTTTTGTGCCATTATAGCTCCAACTACTCTGAAAAAATTTCATATATAGTTTGTCCTTTAAAGAATAGAGTCATTATATCTTGTCATTGCTTCACAGTATTTCTTGGATTAATAACAAAAGCAGATTTTTATTAAATACTTGTCATGAGCAGCATATTATGCTAGGCACAAGGGATAGAAATACAAAAATAGAAAACAGCCCCTGCTCTCAAGGAGGGAAAATAATTTCTCCTTTAAGTAAATGTAAGATACTTTGAAACATGAGAGATGACATGTTGAGGGAGTTCAGGAAGTAATTTCTCTAGGAAATGGCATCTGAACTTATTGATCCCTGAAGAAAGCTAAGAATTTCAAGAAGTAGAGGAAGTATGTTCACCTTTTCCCACTGCCATTACCTTTACCTAAGCCCCGATCATCTTTTTTTTTTTTTTTCTTTTTTCTTTCTTTTTTTTTTTTTCCTGGATTTTCTGGATTGTTTTTCTAGATTTTTCTGCATCTTTTTACTAATTTGCTACCAAAGAACTTTCCAAAGCATCCTTCCAGTTCATTTATTTTCAACATAATTCAATGAGCATTAGGTGTTTGAGTATTTGTAGATCATTTTGCTAAGTCCTAGGAAATGAGGTTCAGATCAAATTGTGCCCTGTCCACATGAAGATGATGATGTAGCAAGTTTTTATTTTTAACTCCTTCAAGTCAGTTCTCTGTTAAAGATTGCTTATGTTTTAAGACCAAATCCACTTGCCTGACTCTTGAGGTACAACATGATGTTTTTACTTTGATTTTTCATCTTTATTTTCCATAATCCCCAGTGATCAATAAGGCTTTGTTGAACTGAATTGACATTCTGCCACAGAGAGCACATCTATGTTCTTTGGGTCATATAATTTCCCTTTCCTAGAATTGTCTATTTTTTTACATTATTTTTATTTAGATTCAACTCAGCTTCATGTTTCCTTCACTGTAGCCTTCTCCAGTATCTTATCACACTAATCTGCCCCTATTTAACAGATTTATTGCACTTATAACCTGTAACAACAATAATACTTTTACTTAGTGTTGCATTCTCCAGTTGTTTCATGGATGCTAGTTTTAATTTTTTAATTATTATTTTTTTTAATTTTTAATTATATTTCTTTTCAGTCCCACAAAATACATACAGTATGGCTTCATCACAGGTATCTGAGAAACACTATTTGAATGAATGAAATGACTCAATTTAGTTAACATTCTTCCCATTGATCCTTCCATCTGCTACTCAGTGATAAGTAGAATGTATTTTTTTTTCTTTATCATTTATGTTTAGACTATAGTTTCAGGTAAGTTGGGAATAGATTCTAGTGGAAAAGGGTCCTGTATCGAACAATGGAATATCTAACATATTATCCAAGATTTTCCTCATGAAGCAGTACGTTCCCTCATGCCAGGAGATCTTTGAGCAGAGATATGGTAGAGAGCCTTTATCTCTTCAATGGGTAGACTTATTTCTATAGACCTTCCAAATCAAATCAACAAACTTTCATTAAGAACTACTATGTGTCTCAGTGCTAAGAATGCAAAGAAAGGCAAAACATTGTCTCATGTTCTAATCTAAGAGACAGCAAGCAAACAACAATGAGCAAATTATATATAAAGAGAATAATTAACAGAAGAATGGCACCAATATTACTGGGGACTGGGGAAGGCTTCTATCAGAAGGTGGAATTTTAACAGAGATATATGTAAGGACCAGGGAAAAATGTGTTCACAGAATGCCTTCTCATAATTTCACTAAATGGGTTTTCTTAGATTCTAGTTGCACTAATAATTAAATTAATGAAGGAAAAACTAGAGAAATGTAGACATTAGGAAAAGGGATGTTCTTAATAATCCACATAACTGCCAGTAAAGATAGTTGGTCTTAAGCTTATTCTCATGCCATTAACTTCCAGTTTTGTTATTAGAAATGAAGGGCTAAATTTAATTCTGTTTTAATGATCATAAAAGACTAGCACTATTTATTCTATGTTACTACTTTGTATGGCATTTAATTCATATTTAATGATTTAGCTGATATATTGATTTTTGGGCTCATAAATTTGAATAAATCTCAGTACTACTTGGCAAAAATCTCACACACAGATTCTTTTAATGTCTACTTTAAAACCTTGTCATTTTTTTTCACAGTAGACATTCAAATGCAGTAGTCTTTTAGTAGAAAAAATTTGTTTAAAGAAATACTTTGAAATTCTAATTTTCATCATTAAGCAGATAATCATTAATGAAATAGAACAATGGTAACTCATCGCCTAGTTCTTTTCAAGGAAAAACATTTACTATTTTCATAACATTTTAATTAGAAAACAGTGGTCCATCCTAAGTAAAGCTTCTTGTAAAAGGAACTAATTCTGTTTCACTAATACTACAGATAAATTGAAGTCAGTTCAACAAATGTTTATTGAACATGCTTTGTGACAAGCACCATGCTAGGTACTGGAGAGCCAAAAACAAACACAATGGTTTGTGCCCTTGAAGACTTTACATTAAATTAGGGGAAAACAAAACACAGATTTGACAATATAAAGTACACAGAAAATAACATGAAATCATTTCATGAGGGATAACTAGGGGTAGGAAGATTAGGAAGGCCTCATGTTGGAAGAGGCAGCTGAGCTGTGCTTTGAAAGAAGGTAGCATCTTAGAAAGTTGGCATAAAGAGGAACAACATTTCAGAGATGTGAAACCACCTGGACATATGCAGTAAGATGTGAGATGGAATAGTATAGATAGAAAACACGTAGTTGGCAAACTTTACTGAAAATGAAAGAGAATCAATGGGACAAATATGAAATATGACTTAGAAGGTGAGAAAAACACAAATTGTCTAAATTCCCCTTCAGCAAGCAGTTTGACGAGATGAACTATTTATCTAGCATATTTGAAAATGACATATTTGCAATCTTTCTTTTTTTTTTGTTTTTATTTTAAATGAATTGTCATTGTATTAATCACAGCAACATTTACATACCTTTGATAAATAGTAATATGTGTAATATATCTATCTATATAACCATTTATATAGATATATTACATATATACATATGTTCAAGACAGTTAAAAGGTTATTTAAGGTAAGCTAACCAGAACTTTGTCCAGCTTGCTGAAATTTAAAAAGCTCTAATAGCACTTCCATTGTAAAATGATTTCAGTAAGGTGTTTTGGAGAAGGATGATAAATGACAAAAAATTCTGCTCTACAATTTGAAGTTTGAAGAAATGTAAGCAAGGAGTGGTTAAGGGACTTGTCCAGAGCCATGTAGGCAATATGTCAGAGGCAACTGACTTTGAGGTGGGAGCAGGCTGAGGAGGTAATATGGCTGTCTGCTTCAGAACAGCAGAAATATAAGCTTACATTTATATTGTACCTGTCTTTTTTTTAAAGCATTTGATCATCATAGTAGTGCTTATGGGGTGGGTAGAAATAGCTAGCCAACAAGTGAAGAATTCAGTCAAAGTTATTGTTATTATCATGTACACATATACCCACAAATGTATTTAAACTACTAGCTAGAGTCCTTTGTAGCTGAATTCAGTCAGACAGGCTTTTGGCTATACACTCAGCCTCTGAATGAGTGAGTGAGCACAAAGAGAATTCAGCCCTTTGGGCAAAGTTGCAGAGATGTTCACTCTGCCAGGCTCACGTGGTTTGTAATCTTGCTGAACAAGAGGTAGAGATTTCACTGTTAGTGCAATAAAATGTCAGGGCAAATCAGCTTTCAAAACATAACAGAAATCTTGAGCTTTTTAAAAGAGAGTCATAGATCTGGTGCATATGACACATCTGGGACATGGAATAGAATCAGAGTTTAAACCAGAGGGGAATCTCCCTACATTTCAAAGCTTGGTACATTTAGGGTTGTGTAGCTATTCAAACATTTTGAGCAATAGAGCCTTTAGATTTATAGATTAGGAAATTCTTTCCTTATTTTTGACTAAGTATTTCCTTATAAATGGCACTCAACGAGGGAATGGCTATGTGATCATCTGGTTAGAAGAGGCAAAACAAAATCCATTATTTTAAAGAACCTAGAAAAAAAAAATGAAGACTTGAATTATACCATTATTATATTTTGTCATATAGTTATCTTTCTGATTAAAAACACTGATAGACTGATCTCATTTTGCTAAATGTCCATTCTGGGTTAATTGACTTGACAATCTAATTGTCTGAAATTATATGAAATAAATTAAGAATTAAGTTTCTGGGGGAAGAATGATTATTTTCTCTTCATCTCAATATCTTCCTAACTTCTTTCATAATAATAAATATTTAATAAATTCTTTTGATGATTTTTTAGAAAATTCTGAAATAGTTTATCAGCTAATCATGTACAGACATAATTTTGTCACCAAAGTTTGATGACATGGGTATTCTGGACACATCAACAAGAAATAGAAACAAAAAAAAAATATATCAAGTTTAAATGATTCATAGAAAAGATGAAAAGACCTAATTAAGAAAGGCATGACTAAATTGAGTATGTCTATCTTATATGTAAATTCATTGTTTAAGGCAATATATGATATCAGGGAATGCAGTAGTAATAGATTTATTATATTAAATAAAAATTTTACTTGAGTATTGAGAATTATAAACATAAGGATTTCTATTAGATTAAAAAAAGCATCTTCCAAAGAAAGTGGCCCATTTAAAATATACTTGTGAATATATTAGAGGATCGAGCAAACACAATTATGATTAAAAGTAGCTCTGGATTTAGTCTTCTGGAGCAATTAAGCATTTTTGGAAAGAAATAAATCTGCTTACATACAAAATCAATCTTAAATCTCTCTTGCTGCCTCTGTCTGTCTGTCTCTCTCTCTCATTCTTTCTGTCTCTGCATGTGTGTTGTACAATAACAGTCTGGCAACAAAATTTGATTAATGCTTTATGTTGTTTATAATTGACTAATGGGAAAGGCTAGGCAGCTAGGTGGCACAGTAGATAGAGTTTGAGGCCTGTACTTTAGTTCAAATCCTCCTCAGATATTCCGTGTGTTATCTTAGGAAAGTCATTTAACCCTGGTTGCCTCAGTTTCTGTAACTGCCAGGAGGGCATGTTACAAGTGGGCTTATAAGTTTCCTTATATGTAAAATGAGTTGGAGAGGGAAATGGCAAACCAATCCTCTATCTTTAACAAGAAAATCCCAAGTGGGGTCACAAAGAGTTAGATGTGGTTGAAACAACTGAATAACAACAAATGAGAAGACAAAATGAATCATGGAATTGATTGAATAATTGAATTGAATGATTAAAAAAAATCCCAAGGCAACAATGAATTTCAGATGTAATGGAATTGGGAATGAAAGGGAAACATTAACAGTAAGTGAAAGCTTCTTCCAAAACTTTCACCAATGGGTGATCAACTGGGGAGACCAGAATCTTCATTTCAACTCTATAAGTGAATTTATGGTTGCCAGTTGTAAGACTAGTTGTATATATAAAGCTTCTTAAACTGTGAGTCTCACATAAATGAATGTGAGGGTCATGGAATTATGATTTATTATCGGAAAATGTTTGATTTGTATATCTATTTTATATACCTGTACACCTGGAGTCATGGAAAAATTTCTTGGATGAAAATGGTTTATGAGAGGAAAAAAATTAAGAAGCCTTGGTACATAGTAAAATGTGGATGAATGAAACTAGCCTTGGGACAGAAAGAAAGGAGGGAGCACTAGTGGTTAATTTTTTTTTGTAGAACATTACTTTGTGTGATGTGTGGTTATTTCCAACATTCAACTAAAACTGCTCTTTCCAAAGTAACCAGTGATCATTTAATTGTCAATCTAATGCTTATTAACCATTTGTTTTTGGTCTGTCAAATTTAAACTTGTTATACCTCTTTTCTGAATTTTTATGACACTCCTTTCTCTTGTTTCTCTTCTTACTTGAGTCTACTTACTTCTCAGTCTAATTTGCTGGTTCTTTATCCATGCAGTGATTCAAAACTGAGGTTTTACCCCATGATTTTGCTCTCCATCCTCTTCTCTTTTTTTTCTTTACAGTCTTTCATTTGGGGATCTCACTTTCTCTCACGGATTTAATTATCATCTCTATGTGCATGAGTGCCATGTATCTGGTCCTAATCATTCTTCTGAGCTATAGTTGTACATCTTCAACTAAATATTCAACAATTTTAAATCAATGTTCTGATTCTATTTGCTATAGCAGAAAGTATCAAACACACAACTGGTAGGACCTATTGCCTCCCCAGTGGCCTGAACTAGATTAAAATATAGTTAGGAAATATGTAACAAAATAAATTTTAAAAATAAAATAGAATTTAAGAAAATATTTTCTAAGTCAATAATATGAGATTGTATGGATTCTTAGGTATAGTTTCTGTTTGAATTTGATATCACTGTTCTATAAAATGCCAAGCTTTCTTAAATTTAGTGCCTTCCCTAACCATTAACCATTTCCTACTTATCCTGTATATGGTTTGTTTATAAATATTTGTGTGCTCATTGCCTCCTCCATTATATTGTGAGCTCTTTGAGGGCAGGGACTGTCTTTTGTAGCTTTTTTTTTTTTAATTTCAGCACATGGCATAATGTCTGGCATAGAGTAAGCACTAAATGTTTATTAACAGATGGTAGGTGTTTCATATTCAATCTGTTCAAAACAATTCATATCCTTTCCCTTAAAATCCTTTTTGTCAGAATTTCCCTATTTCTGTTGAGTTTCTTATTATCTATTGAGCTAACTCCATCTTAATCCCAACTCATCACTCTTCCTTACCTTACCTAGCCCAATAGTTACCCAATCTTGCTATTTCTATCTCCACCACATTTTTTGCATTTGTCCCCTTTTTCTCTATTCATATGGTTACCACCCTAGTTTTACCTTCTGCACATCTCTTTTTGGATAGTTGTATCAAGCTTCTAATTGGCCTTCCTTCCTCAAATTTCTCTGTTCTTCATTCTGTTGCTAAATGCACAACTGCTAAAATAATTTTCATAAAGTATGTCTGATTATTTCATAGTGTCATTTGATAAACTCCAATGTTTCTCTATTGCAATTAAGATCAAATAATAAATACTGTGGCTTAAATGTCCCAGCTCAAATATCACTTTCTATATGAAACCTTTTCTGATTTTTCTCTATTACTGTCTGCCTCACCAAAATACCTTGTATTTATTTTAAATATAATTAATATTAATACTTGTAACTCCTAATTAGAAAGTAACTTCCTTGAGGGCAGGTTTTTTTTTCCAGCTCCTAGTATTGTTTATAGAATAGTTTAGTAAATGCTTAATGATTGATAGGTTAAACTAATTTTAAAATCTTATCTATAATTGGCAGGCATTTTTAAGAATTCTATTTATGAATATGAATTCATTGTTAGGAAAATTATAGCAATTTTTGAAGAAATTCCTTCATGGTATTAAGGGGAAGAATGATATTTTTTAGGACAAATGGGAGTATATCCAGGAAAAATACAGATTATATTGTTAATGATTAATAAATATTGAAATCGGGAGAATCTCTCAAGGGAAAAACATGATGATTGGCTAACAAATCTATTTTCTTTTTCTAAAAGTGGCATAAATGGACTGCTGCCTTGGGTTGGCATGAATAGCACAAAATTATAGAGCACTTCCATCCAAAATGTAATTATGGTATTCAAATAATTATCTCAGAAACATTAAGCTTCAGAAAATAGTGTTTTATTTATGTATAAGGGTCCATTAGAGTATAAAGTCAATATTAGCCGCTTACTGGACACTCAATTTTTCTCACCAATTTTGAGAGAAGCCACTATGTGGTTACAATATTGATTTCTAAAAATTTAATGGATTCCTATAAGCAAATATCCTTTCAAAATATTTAAAACAAGAGAAAATTAATTGAGTTATAATACATTGCCCTATTATTTGTGGTGATCACATAAGGCAGATCAATTATATTCATGAAATAAAAATTCAGAGTTCATTTTTCCATTCTGCCTTGGAGAACACTGTTAGAATGGTAGGATGTTCTATTACAGTTTTACACAGTGGTTAAAATTTTTATACTTCCTCTTTTTATTTCATCCAACCCCCAAATAAGGTTCAATGCCACCAAGAAATATATGGGTTTCTGAGCATAAACAGAGCTATGTATTAAAGCTACAGGTAAGAAACAGGAATCAAGAAAGCAAGGTAATCATGGAAAATGGAAAGTAGTATATATAATTGTGGTGGATATTCCTTGTTACATAGTATCTATTGCCACATTTTCCCCTAATGTGTTGCTACAGGATAGTAGTAGTACAGAAGATAGAACATTGGACCTAGAGTCAGGAAGTCCCATTCAGATTTGGTCTCATATACTTATTGTTATGTGACTTGTGTTTATTTTAGTGTCCACATCTATAAAATGGGGATAGCAATACTTTTTTTTTTTTTCAGGACTCTTATAAGGATTTAAATAGATAACATTTGTAACATCTGCTGCACCATAGGTGCTATCTATATAGATATTACATTACATTATATTATATTTGCTTTATTATTGTCATCATGTTATTATTAGCATAAGAAAGTTATATTGCTTGCAGCACCAAGCTGGGTGATAAATTATTTTTTCTTGAATTGTACACAATCCATAAGGTACACTTTCAACTCCCTCTTTTTTTCCTTCTGGCAACTTTCTCTTGTACTTTGAAACTCTTAATTTTTTCCTCCTTTATACAATGAAACTTTAAATTTTGTGTTACTCATATTTGCTCAAAGCTCTCTGCCATGACAAATCCTTGCCTTCTCTCATAGTGCCAAATGTTTTGGTTCTTTCTTAACTTCCCCAAACAAATTCTTCCTTTCCAATATCTTAGTACTTTTTTAAGACCCTGTATGTAATATGACTGGCCAGCAAATTTATTAAACTAATGGTTTCCTAGATGACATTTCTGTTTCAATAGAGGCCTTCATTGTTTTAAGCTCAAAGAATGACTGATGTGGGACTTATGGGCAGTATTAGTCTATCAGCAAGCATTTATTAAGTGTCTAATTTGTTCTAGACACTGGAGATACAAAGACATAAAATGAAACAGCCCAATCATGTCAGACTTAGTGAAGAAAAATTATTTTTTGGTTAAGGGTAAAATAATGCTATCCTGTCTTTCAGTTTTATCATTTAGATGTAGTAGCTCCACAATGGGTCCAGTTTTATAATCCACATGATAAATGAATGAATGAGCATTCATTAAGTGATTACTATTTTCAGTAATTGTGCCAAACACTGATGACACAAGCACAAAATCAAATAAAGTCCTTGCCCTTAAAAGTGATTACACTCTGATAGGAGAAGACAACCCTCAGAAGGGAATGGCAGCCAAGGTAATTTACAGGGATAATTAGCAGGGAGAGAAAAAAGTTGATTATAGGATCATATTTTTAGGATTTAAAGGGAATTTAAAGGCTATCAAGTCCAACCCTTAGATTCACTCATGAAGAAACTGAGGCATAGGGAAATTGAGTAACTTGCCAAGGATCATAAGTTAAGAATCTAAGAACCAAATCTCACAGTTTTTCATTGTCCTAAGAATAAAATTGGCTTAGCCCTTTCAGGAATGGTTTGCTCTGTATTCTAGAAGTGGAGTTAGGAAGAGAGAGAAGGTGGTTTCAGAGAAGATAGGGAGGAGGGTAAGAATGAATCAGGTGAAATATGGTTAGAAGTATGGCTGATACCTTCCCCAACAAATAGGCCCAAGAAGATATATATGCGTGTGTGTGTGTGTGTGTGTGTGTGTGTGTATAAATTAGTTTAAATAATATTATATACATAATATGCAGTAATATAATATATACTATTCTAACCTGCAAAAATAGTGATGAAAGGGTTAAAATCCCTTGATATCAGCATAACATCATATTAGTTTCATAGAGGTGAGATGCAGAGGTGGGAAATTAGTGTTTTGATAACAGGTAGAAAAGTTAGCTGCCTTTGTGGCTAGAAGGGACTTTAAAAATGCCCAAAGTTAAGAGATCCTTCTTTGAATACTTCTTTTTGAAGCTGGGACACTATGTGCTTTGTGTTTCCAAAATATAGTTACAGAATTTATTCTTTATGTATATGCATTTATCTCCTAATTAAGTATTTCAGAACTTCTGTCACCTAGGTGCATGTGATAAGCTCCCGAAACTTCTTTCTGTGGGACTAATTTTTTTTTGTTTAAAACATCATCCTAGTAGATAAAGCTTTCTCCACACGTCAGATTGGTCAGCAGCTGAGGAGTAAATGGAAACTAATGACACTCATCAGGCTGATGACACAAGTGATTTATTGGACACAATCATTTAACACTTTCATAAAGTCAATATAAGGGAAAGAAACTGGTTTCTTATTATGGTAAACTGTATTTGTGCTGTCAGCCCAGAGTGATTTATTACAAACCTGTGGCTAGGATTAGGATATTATAAATGGGGGAAAAATGGAAGGCTCATTAATTTTTTATACCTACAGGTAGAAGACATGCAGTGGGCTAATAGAGAGCATACTCATCCAGCATCTGTCTGCAGTCTGCCATGCAAGCCTGGGGAAAGGAAGAAAACAGTCAAAGGAGTCCCCTGCTGCTGGCATTGTGAGAGGTGTGAAGGTTATCACTACCAGGTGGATGAGCTGACCTGTGAACTTTGCCCTTTGGATCAAAGACCCAACATAAACCGCACAGGCTGCCAGCTCATTCCCATCATCAAACTGGAATGGCATTCTCCCTGGGCAGTAGTGCCCGTGTTCATTGCTATCCTGGGAATCATCGCCACCACCTTTGTCATCATGACTTTTGTCCGTTACAATGACACTCCCATCGTAAGGGCCTCTGGACGGGAGCTGAGCTACGTGCTCTTGACGGGAATCTTCCTCTGTTACTCGATCACTTTTTTAATGATCGCTGCACCCGACACAATCATCTGCTCCTTCCGGCGCATCTTTCTGGGGCTGGGCATGTGTTTCAGTTATGCGGCCCTCCTGACCAAAACCAACAGAATCCATCGGATATTTGAACAAGGAAAGAAGTCCGTCACAGCTCCCAAGTTTATAAGCCCAGCGTCCCAGTTGGTGATCACCTTCAGCCTCATCTCGCTGCAGCTTCTGGGGGTCTTTGTCTGGTTTGCTGTGGACCCGCCACACATCATCATTGACTATGGCGAGCAGAGGACACAGGATCCCGAGAACGCCAGAGGGGTGCTCAAATGTGACATTTCTGACCTGTCGCTTATTTGTTCGCTTGGATACAGTATCCTCTTGATGGTCACGTGTACTGTTTATGCCATTAAAACCAGAGGTGTCCCAGAGACCTTCAATGAAGCGAAACCCATTGGATTTACAATGTATACCACCTGCATCATTTGGTTAGCTTTTATCCCCATCTTTTTTGGTACAGCACAGTCAGCAGAAAAGGTAAGTGGGATACACTGAATCACCAAGTGTTTGCCTTCTCTTCTCTTCCGTGGCCATACTCGCTTGCATTTCCTAAACTCATTTATATTCTTTCATGGTCCTTCACTTCATGCTACTTAAGATTATGTGTATCTTTCAGGGTCACCGCGCCCTGAAAAGTGAGTGAGATAAGCAAGATTTCCATGAAGAATAGTGAAATGTACTTTCTTGTGGGGAAGACTAGAGAACTGATAGATTATACCTTCTGCAATCCTCTCCCCAGGCCTCTCTCTCTAAAGTAACTGTGCTCTTCCGAATTAACACTGGGAGGAGGGAAGAGTAAGAAGTAACTGCAAATTCATTAAATCCCAGACATGTCCTACTTTAAGCAAAAGTTTCTTCTTTTGCATTTCTGAAGTCAGTGGGGAGACTCGTTTACACTGGTGGTGATGGTGGCACTGATAATTATTGTACTTCCTTTTCCTTGTCTCATTAAGAGAACAGGGTGAGGATGCAGTGTGGGGGAAAAAAACTGAGATGGATTTTCTTTCTTCCTGCTTTTCATTCTCATTTCTTTCAGTAGGCAACTGTAGGCATTTGGTAAGATAAAAAGAAGGAAAAGGAAAAGAGGAAAGAAAAGATGATAAAGCAAGTGGGATATTCAAGGGTTTGTACTATATCAGGAGCTAAGCTTCCTAATTCAACCTACCTTGAGAGGAGCCGAAACTAAATTTTTTTTCTTTTTCCCACTTTTCTCCCAACAACTCTAGAAAAGAAATTCACAGTTTAAAAAATAATAATTACACTGCTGGAACGAAATAATTACATGTTCATAGAAAATAAATTTAGGTGTCCAGTTTGAAAGTAGAACATCATTAAAAAAAAACCAGACATAGAATATCTCCCTATGATAGTTATTCCTTTAGTAAATTGTTCCTTTAAATTAAACAGCTATAAAATTGTTCTTTCCACTATTAAAAGTTATAAACAAGTAGAAGAACATCCTGGGGCCAATTAATGCTTCTTTAGCAACCTTTAAAGTGAGACTCTGCAGGACTCTTAAGTCCCAGCTAATTTAGAAAACTAGCTAGATGGGGGCACTGAGAGCTCATTGCTATGAGTTGTCATTTTTTATTAGATCTTTGTTAACTTCAACCATATTCTTATAAGGAAAAAAAAATGACTTAAGCAAGCTTGCTGTGAATAGGTCAAACCAACTGTGGATCCACTATCTATGACTTGGGTGATATTGTGGAGGAGGAAAGCAAAGCACAATCATTCTGACCTCTCAAATAAAAAGTAGTAAAAAAAACAAAAACAAACAAAAACAAAAAGCCCTATATTTGATCTAAGTTTCTGTGTTTGATTTAGGAGAGAAATGTGTGAGACAGAATTGTATTTGGTATAAATTGTGCACATGTATTTCCTTATATAGCAAGTTTTTGATGATAGCTGTGGCAAAATGTGGCTTTCAAAGAAAGTATTGGAAATTATCTGTAGTTTGAGTGAAGAAATGGAATTAAGTCTTGGTACAGTTACCAGTTCTTGAACAAATCACTTATCAATTTTAGTGTTTTCTCTCTCTCTCTCATTCAGTTATTCTCTCTCATTCCTTTTTAAAATTTTAGACATTATGAATGTATGTTTACCTATTGCTTGAGAAGGAAGTATGCTTTAATGGAAATGCTAGTTTTGGAGTCAAAGGAACTGAGTTCAAATTCAGGCTGGACCTGAAAGATAGTAATTTTAATCAAATAATTAAATGCCGGGGTCCTTAATTTTCTCTTTTATGAAAAGAAAACATTGTACTACAACGTAATTCTTAATCTTTTTGTGTGTCAAGCACCCTTCATATTCTGGCAAGTCACATGGACATATGCTTTTAAAAGCATAAAATATAAAACATAGGATTATAGAGGAAAGCAGCAAGATTGAACTAGTAATTGACATACACACATATATAATATAAATATATAAGTATATGTTATATTAATTCTGAACTTTTACTTATTTGTTCATTCTGGTACCATATTACCTTGATTATATATGTTCATATATATAAAGACAAATTTTATATACATATATGTATTCACACAACACACACACAAATATATCCAATTCTTCACGATCCCATTTGGGGTTTTCTTGGCACCCTACTGGTGTGTTTTGTCAATTTCTTTTCTAGATATAGACACACACACACACATATATATATATATATAAATATTCATTTTATATATGCACACACACATATATACATACATATATATATATATGTGTGTATATACACACACACACATATATATGTTATATAATATGCCCTAACACATTATACAGAATAAGTCCATGGATCCCAGGTTAAGAACCTCTGAATTGCGTAATTTCTAAGGTCCTTCTAACTCTAGATGATTCTCTTATCCCTAAGATCCCTTCCAGCTCTAAATTCTATCATCATAGACTTCATCTTAAGCAGTAAGTCACCTTTATCTGAGCTGAAGAATAGCTCCCTGCTTACATAACTCTGCAATAACAAAAAAATTCAATAATAAGTAATTTACTTTCCTACATTATAGAAAAATGAACATTTAAAAACAGTTAAAATCTCCAGGATTTGAATACTTAATGTGAATTTTTTTCCAATTTTTTCTTCTATTTTTGAAATTATAGGCTACTCTTAATTTTTACATAGTAACTTCCAGGAGAAAAATGGGAAAATTAAAATGCTAATAAGATGGTTTTGTTATTCAGTTTCTTCTTGTAAGGTATTTTTTTTTGTTTTGTTTTATTTTGTTTTTAGTAAATAATATGCATCTCTAGAGTAAGCCTCTAGACTTCATCATAGTAGTTCAAACATGCTATGAAAGTTTTTTTTTTTTTAATAAGTAACTAAAGTGGTTGTTATTTGAGACAGAGACAAAAATAGGAACAGAGAGAGATAGAGGCAGAGTTAGAGACAGAGAAATCAAGAAAGGAAGATGGAGATGGAGATGGAGAGGAAGAGTCAGAATGTAGGATTGCCTTTTCTTCCTTAGCTAATACAGAACTTTGCTGAAGACAGCTATTATAAAACATGTTAATTGGAACATACAATTTTTTTACACATACAATTTGGTTGAATGAAGAAATGACTAAAGAGATGAATAAGAGAGAGAGTACCAGGAACTTTGGTAGTAGATTATCAAGTCTTTAAATTATTTAGCTAGAAACAGGGTTTGCTCAGACTTGGACCAGTTATACATCAAGGTGCCAAAGTTATAAGATAGTTAAGGCTCTTCTCCTGAGGTGCTTAATATAATAAAATTAGATGTGATTCAAAAAAACAACAACTATGCTTTCAAACTTCCCACCTAATACTCTTCTCTGCCTAAGGCCCTTAATCACTGTTATTCTGAGAGAGTATTCAGAATCCTTCAGGATGGTCTTGTTTTTTTCTTTTGTTCCTCAAACAAAGGGATGACAAAAAATATATACATTTAAAAATAACTCTAAATGCATTTTATCAATTTTGATTCATCTCTATCATCCCTTAACATAGTCTAAAGCAAGCATTCTTAAGCTTTTTCCACTTATGACCCCTTTTCATCTAAAAAGTTTTTACATGACCCTGGAAGAATTCTATCACTTCTCTAAGCCTCCTTTATCTTATTGACAAAATGATCTTTAGATGTTCTTTAAAGTGCTTTTCAATTCTAACATGTTTGTTCATTTTGTTAATTATTTGACGTAGAGTGATTTGCATTGTCTGGCTTAGCCAATATGTTGTCAATATTAATCAATTTAACAGCAGATAATCAGCATACAAATGAATATATATTCTGGTCCCTGGTGTATTCTATGAAAGAGTAAGAAGTCAGGGGTGATCTCACAACTGGGAATAGCAGTGATGATTTTTGTTGTTGTTTATCCTTACTTCTCAAAGAAGACCATGACATCATGAAGATGATGCCATGACATGCAAGTGGATTGGATTTAAGTAAAGGAGGCTGTGTAAGATCTCCTGCCTCCTTCTCTCCTCCAGAGCTATCTGGGTCCATCTGGCCAGATATAGATTAGGACAACTGAAGATGGCCCTAGAAGCAATGGGATACTTGGCCTTTTAAAGTTAAGGTCCTCAACAGGTTTTAGTGTGCTGTACTCATTCAGTAATTAAGGTTAGGTAGCAAATGAGGCAAAATTGAGGCAAAGCATCTTCCACTTCGTAAAAAAATCTAAATAAATGAATGAAGGAATGAGTGAATCTGAGAGAGGAAGACCCTCAGGGTTTCTGGCCAAAGCAGAAATGATGCTATTTACATTCAATCTGAGTCAATCTGTGGTTTGAGTGAAGAAATGGAATAAAGTCTTGATATAGTACCAGTTCTTGAACAAATCACTTATCCAACTTGACCAAATGAGGTTTAATCTAGGACTGATTGGTGGCCAATGAGAATCAAATTGGTTTTGGTTTAAAGCCTGGTCATTAAGAAAGAAAGCTAACCAGTATCTTGGAAAGGTTCAGACGTGCAAAAGAGAAAAAAAAAGGGGGGGGGGGGCTTTTAATTTGGAAGTGGGAGAGGGGAACAGGGAATAGATAAATTAAATACAGAAGAATTAAATACAAAATATAAAGACAGACACAGACACAGAATGAAAGACAACAGAAAGAAAAAGAGACAGTCTCAGGGAGACACAGAGATAGATATACAGACAAGAGACAGGCAGAGAGATATATAGTCAGACAGAGAAGGCGAGACACAAAGGGAGAAAGACATAGAAAAAGGGAAATACAGAGAATATAGATGTGATTTGAATTTCATCATGTATAAATAAAGAAGATTTAATATAAGCAAAACAGTTGATATACCTGGGAGTTTAATGGGTTTCACAGTCAATTTGAATCAATAGGGGAAAGTCATTGGATATAAGATTTAGTATAGGGAACTCCTATATAAAGTCTCTTGATCAATGCACATTCACACCATCACTCTAATTTATGGTCTTAGAAACTTGCCAAAGGACATGTCTCATCAGAGTCAATATGTATCAGAGTCATCACCAAAGGGTGATATAATAGCCAAAACAAAGCTTTTGTAAGGAAAGGCTTAACTGAGAGGGAAAATGTCTAAAATAAGGAAGATTTGTTCTTGGCAGAATCTATCTGAATCAGTGTTCATTTCTGAGCATCATACCTTGGGAAGGAGATTGATGAGTTGGATTTCATCTAGGAGGGGAAAAAATTTTTTTTAGGAGAGTAAAGAGCTTGGAAAGGATGTTCTATGAAAAATCAGCTAAAGAAAGTAAGGTTGTTCAGCCTAGAGGTGGAGTAGAGCAGGCTTTGGATGGGTGAGAACACACCAAGTATCTAAAAGGCTAAGAAGGATGAGATTTGTTTTGTTTAGCCTTAGAGAGCTTCACCCTGAAGTCAATGATATTTAAGTGTGTGGCTCCCATGAAGGGTTAAAGGACAGAGAGGGGTCTGGTAGAATGAGTAATCCATAGTGGGTAGAAGTTGGAGAAGCAACAATGACTCCCTCCCCACCCCTGACAAAAAGGAAATTAATTTCCTTGGCTATGCCTAGAGAAGAAGCTTTCAAGTAAAGGCTGGATGATTTCTTGTAGCATATGATATAAGGGAGTTTCTAGTAATGCCATGAAGTAGGCTGAATGGTTTCCTAAGTCACTTCCAATTATGGGACTCTAATTTAGTGAAATTCATTTTTTCTCATTACATATAAATTCTCATAAATCAATTCTAAAAAAGCAGTTCCAGAAGTATTTTGAAACATAATAGTATTATTAAATAATAGCTATAATTTACATAGAACTTTATAGTCACTGAATACTTTGTATTTTCCCATTTAATCCTTACAATGGCTTTACCAGGTAGGCAGAAGGTGTATTATTATCTGTATTTTACTAAATAGGATACTGAAGCCCAAGTTCATGTGCAGTTACTGGCAGAGCCTACATTCTGGATCCAGTTGCTTGTGGGCTCTCTATAGGGCTACCTTGAACAGCAGTACTCATTTGGAAGGGCTTAGTTAGCATGTGCTGAATTGAATTAAAAGAGTGTTCTATGTTTAAATATTTTAGTATTTCATAGTCACTTTATATCTCACCCTTTTTAATGTGGCTTGTAAAAGGAAACAAAGCAAAATAAAACAAGAACTTTCTAGTGATGATTGGAATTCTTTATATGATAAAAGGTGAGTGTGGGGGGGGGGAGGTGTAAAGGGCTAGAACTGAACTGATGTATTTAACCTAGATGCAAGGTAATCTAGCACTTGAGGCTAATCACCAATTGGACAATACTCTATTAACATGTTTGGTGGATGACCCTACTTAACTATTCTGTTCTGGCTTGATCTATGGGTGTGGACAGGGAAGGGGAGGAGAGATCATTGGGTGGAGTAGGAGAAGGAGGATTCCTTACTGGGCAGTGGAGAGAGAGAAAAGAGGGGGGAGAGTCCTATATCTATTCCCCTAATGGAGACCCCAAAAGAACAAGAATAAAGACTTTTGCTTATCCTGACTCCAGTTGATTCTAAGATATCCAGGGTCACAACAGGGAGGGGGGAGAAGGGAGGCTTCTTCCTGAGATAAAGATGAGAATAGCTAACATCATATAGTGTTTTAGCTTTGCCAAGTGCTTCATAAGATATTATTTTGTTTGATCTTCACAACAACCTTGTGAAATAGGTGCTATTATTGTATTTACAGAAGAGGAAACTAAGCCTGAGACATTTGGGAAGTTAATAAAAAGGCATTTTAATTCTAGCCTTCCAGAACCCCAAGTCCACTTTATTCCAAGGTACCCAACTGGATTCAGGATTGTTCTATGGCTTTGCATTTTAACCATCATCTAAGCAAAATCTTTGAGAGTTTCATTACCATGAGGGAATAATGCAGTACAGGATCAAGGGATGAAAAATTCAATGTGAATAAAAATCATCTCACCAATTTTGAAAACAGCTATGTTTTGCATAATTGTACCAGATGAAGCTAATAGCTCTAGTGAAAACCTAGTTAGAGAAAGCAGAAAGATTTTCTCTTTTGAAGTTGAACACATGATCAATAACGGCCCAAAGATATTTCCATGCATCAAATCTCAAAAAACATTATCTGCTATACTTAAAAGTTGCCTCAAGGATAGATACCTGTGAAAACTTCAACAAAGAAACCTCTGGATTCTATGACTGACAAATTGCAGCTTCACTCCTGGGTGTTTTGAATTAAGTCTGTTCATATAATTCTACTATTCTAGTTGTTGCTATGGCTCCCTATCACTTCTAGAATAAATAAACCATCTCAGTTTGGCATTTAAAATTTATCTTAGTCTACCTCTTGTGAACAGTCACCACATATTGCTTATGCTTTCTCTCCTCACATTCTATTTTTCATCCAAAGTGGGCTATTTGTGGTTTCCCAAACTCACCACTTTATCTTGTTTCTTCATGAATTTGTATAGCCATTTACCATGCCTGAAAATAAAGATTTCTCCTTTTTTCTGCCCCATAGAGTCCTTCCTTAGCCTCCTTCGTATTCAACTTAATTGTCAGCTCCTATGACAAACCCTTAATGATTTCACTAGTTGTTAGTGCTTTCTCCCTATTAATATTTTCTTGTATTTACTTCCCTTTTTAAGTAGAAAATAATCTCTTTAAAAATGAAGACTTTTAAAAAAATGTCATTGTTTCTATAGTTTCTACTCTAGGGAATTATTTGTTGCATTCACTTTAATAAATCCATATTGAATTGAATTAGGTTAAAAAAAAGCAGCAGGCATAATGAACACATAAACTAAAAACTTTTCTGGGATATTATGATAAAATATATTACTTAAAATTGTAGTTAATGAAATTTTATGATTAATTGTAGAATTATTCCATTTAATTGAATTATATGAATGTGTAAAAACATTATACTATACAAATCTATCATTGTTTTTTTAATGTAATGCTTATAATTTTTTCTATAAAACATTAGATATCAGGTATTTGGTTAGAATTGCAGTGATATTGCTGCATCATGGTTTCTATGCATGAATCAAATTTGATTTGAGTCATTTAAGTTTAAAATATCAAAAAATACAAAACTCATAATACGTATGAGAACTACCCTGCATTAAATTTAAATCCTTTTCTAAATGTCATCTACATGCAGAAGCATCTCAGGTCAGTCTTTGATCCCAGGTCAAACCTTCTCATTTCTCACTAACCTTACTTTTGGAGGCCCCCTCTCCATCATAAATTATCACTGGAAAAGTTTATCATCCTGCTTGATATAATCATCCTTGGTGCTTTTCTCTTATCAGCAACCTCCTCCTTTTTGATTGATTGGTGGTGTCATGAACTTCTCCTTTATTTAAGGAGAAGACAGGCTGTCTCTGGGAAAGGCCCCGTTGGATGCATTTGTTTTGGACTTCTTTGGCATCTCCACCATGGCCCCTTATCAGGCACTTCCCCCTTCTTCTTACATTCCCTCCCCCCGAGTTTGCTTAGAATCTAATAGGTACTTAAATGTTTGTTGTATTTTGAAAACGAGAATTGTTTTGGAGAGATCTGTGATGGCAATTATTAGATAGTGTGGATGAAGGTATAATGTGGTCCATTTGTAATTGGAATAGTTGGGTTCAAATTCCTACTCCATCATTTGTACGGATGTCCTTAGGAAATACACTTAAACTTCTTGTGACTCAATTTTTTTCCTTCTTTTAAAAAAGGGAGAATAAAATTTTAAAAATCTCTTAGGTCCCTTCCATATTTATATCTGTGATTCTAAGAAATAAAAACGTGCAATGCTTATTAATGGTGGGGCGGGGGGAAGAGAAGAGTCTTATAAATTTTAAGATGATAAAAATGCCAAAGAGATAAGTTATGTGTTTAATAAACTTCTATAAAATATTTTGCATATCAAGAGGACTTCAGCTTAATTGCAAAGATAACCAAAAGGTTAAATTCTCAGCTGTGGAAATGTTGTGATTTGGAGAATTTTATATACTCACTAAATCTAAACCCAAGTAAAAAAAAAAATCAAGACAAAAAAACAAAACATAAACCTATATATCTTTACTATTAATTCATGCCTAGCAAAAATGATCATATATTATTATTAATTCTTTATCATACATATAACATATATGCACAATATAATATTATCTCATGTTGAATTTTCTACTATTAGCAAACTTTATGGATTTATAGATATATATATGTGTATATAAATATACATATATAATATGCATGTCTGTATGTATAATGTATAAGGATTTTGCTTATTATTATTTCCAGATCTATAAGGCACTTATTACTGTCAGGTTGAGTCACTGCAAGAAGAAGTGAGAAGACTTCTATTGCTAAGATGGTAAAGTGAGGAAGGATCCCTCTGAAGCTCTCCCAAATTCCCCTCCAAAAAAAACTAGAAAACTGCCTCAGAATTGATGTAAGATGAGGAACACAGCTTACCAGCCCCACAGGAAAAGTCCTTTTAACTGGGGTGGGAGAGTTGAGAGCTCCAAGAGTAGCAGCAACAGCCACTAACTTCCCAGCAGGAGGCCTTTAGCAAGGCTTCAAGCTGGGGGTAATCCACCAGCAAAGACTCTGCCCTCCTGCAAACCAGAAGCCCCTGAGTCAAGTAAGTAGTCTGTGTAGTACAGCATCAGTGCCCCATCCCAGGGACCTTACTCCCAGCACAAGCCACCAACAAGGTGACATTGCTGACCAGTACTAAAGCCCTGCTCCAGGGCTGGTCAACAGTGAGACTATATGCTTGGGACCTACAAGCAGAGATCCTGTTCCTATAACAAAACTAGCAGCAGGGCCCCACTTTGGGGGCAGTGCTGGTCTGCCTCCTTCAGGGCCAACCACCAGAATTCTGTTTCTTTGGCAACCCAGAAGCAAGGACCCATGTCTGGAGCAGACCAGCAGTTCAAGTCCACAGCCACAGGAAGCCAATAGGGAGAATCTCCTTCACCCATTATCATGCAAACCTGAAAGAAGGCCTATCCCCCAGAGAAAGCAAGCAGTTAAATCCTACAGTTTTCACTGGAAAGCTAGCAGGAAGAGCCAGAGACCCAATACAAAAAAGCTTGAGGTAGTGCAGGACCAAAGTCTAACTCTCACATAAAAGTATCAAGTCACAAAAAGTAAAAAAGAAAAAGTGAGCAAAATAAAACAAAAATAACAAAAGGAGCTTGATTTTATAAAATTATAATGGCGATAGGGTGTTATGGGCCAAGGTTCTGAACTTGAAACAAGGATGCTTACAAGGTACTAAGTGGAATTGAGGAGACAATGGTTATCTAGTTTAGCATAGTGCTTAATAGTTCTCTAAGTTCAGTATGATTGATTCAATCTTACAACAAATAATGGTTCCCTACTGATATAATGATTGGTTTATACACAATGTAGAGTATATAAGCTAAGAACCTCAGCTACATTCATTGACAGAGAGGCAGAGAAGACAAAGGACTGGGGGCAGGAGCTCAAGCTGTCAGAACCAAGGAGAGAGATTCAATTCGATCTTCAGTCAGGCTCCAGGACTGAGAGAGCTGGACAGAGAGCTAAAGAAGACAAGCACACTGGAACCTCTTGGAGCCATCTTCATCAGCCTCCTGGTGGCTGGCCTGTCCTCCTGTTCCCCCCACTGAAACCAAGACTCCTGAAGGCCTTTAAGAAAGCTAACTGGGCCCCAGGAAAGGAGACAAGACTTAGAAAGAGATAATAAAGGATTTGGACTTTAACCCCTGGCTATCTCATGGTGATTACTGAACTGAAATGAAGACTACTCCCAGAGATCCCTTGAAAACCAACCAAAATAAGAACACGACAATAGGGAGTATCAAGGCATTATTATTATTAGCCTTAGAAGAGGTCAAAATGGCTACATGTGAAGACTCAAAGAAAAATGTGATTTGACTATAGGCCAAAAAGAATTCTTGGAAACATTTAAAAGGAACTAAAAAAACAAACAAACACATTAGAGACATAGAAGAAAAAGTAGGAAAAGAAATGAGAATGATGTAAGGGATTCATGGAAGGGGGGGCAGCTAGGAGGTCCAATGGATAGCACACTAGTGCTGAAGTAAGGACCTGAGTTGAAATGTGGCCTCAGACTTTTAATAC
Source organism: Sminthopsis crassicaudata (assembly GCF_048593235.1). Classification (NCBI taxonomy): domain Eukaryota; kingdom Metazoa; phylum Chordata; class Mammalia; order Dasyuromorphia; family Dasyuridae; genus Sminthopsis; species Sminthopsis crassicaudata. The sequence continues at coordinate 116,702,102 of NC_133621.1, forward strand.
TTTCTGGCTATGTGACGCTGGGCAAGTCACTTAATTCCAATTGCCTCAGCAAAAAAAAAAAAAAAAAAAAAAAAAAAAAAAAAAAAAAAAATCATGGAAGAAAAGAGTAGTAGCATAGAGAAAGTGATACAAAAAAATTACTGAGGAAAATAACTCCCTTTAAAATAGAATTTGCTAAATAGAAAATGAAGTACAATATCTCATTGAAGCTTAAAATAATTCTTAAAAAGTAGAATTGAACAAGGGCAAAATAATTACTCTGAAACATGAAGGTAAAATAAAACAAAATAAAAAAAAATAGAAAATATGAAGTTTCTCAAAGGGAAAACAACCAATCTAACAAGTAGATACAGGAGATATATATATATAAGAATTAATGGACTAAGAGCTTGGACAATATTTTTCAAAAAATCATTTAAAAAAAAACAAACAAACCTGTCTTTATACATTAGAACCAGAGGGCAAAATATAAATTGCAAGAATCTACTAATCATGACCTGAAAGAGTTCCCAAAATGAAAACTCCAGGGAATATCATAGCCAAATTCTAGACCTCCCCCTCAAGGGGAAAGTGGCACAAACAGCCCAAAAGAAAGAATTCAAATATTATGGAAGGTTGCACAGGATTTGGCAGCTTCCATTTTAAAGAACTGCAGGATTTGTAATATGATATACTGGAAGGGAAAGGAGTTAGGATTATAACCAAGAACATCTACTAAGTAAAACTGAATATAATCTTTCAGGAGAACAAATGGATATTTAATGAAATAGAGGACTATCATCCTTTCTCTCTTAATACCCACCCTTTCCCATTTCACAAGTGTTTTACTTCTGATCACAACTTTCCTCAATATGCCCACCGTTTTATCCCTCCCTAATCCTCCTCCTATTATGCTTACTCTTTTTTCATTGCCTTAAAGGCTAAGAGAGATTTCTTTATCCAACTGAGTCCCTCTGTTATTTCCTCTTTGAGCCAGTTTTGATGAGAATAAGGTTTATTCTTTGCCTTCTAACCCTCCATCTTCTCCATTGTAATAGCTCTTTCATGCCTCTTTTATGTGAGAGAAAATGGGATTAGATCTGTGTCATAAGCCTATCTATTAGACAGAAATAAGTATGGAGACAAAAAAGATCAATGACTACAGAATATTGTTGTTCTCCCTATGATTTTTCTATTCACTTTGTGATTACACTGTCATTCTCTCTAATAAGTCTGAAGAATGAGTCCATTGGTTATATGTATATGGGTCTCATGGTAATGGCAAGCATGCATCCAAGGGCATGATTTCTGTTCTTTCTTAGTAGAAGCAACAGTGTCCCTGGTTCTCTGCCATGGTGATTGTGGGAGTAAGTTCAGGGACATCTATCCCTTTGTCAAGAAGGGACATCTTGGTAGGTCTCTTTTGCCCTGTTACCTTTGTCCCTAAAGCATATACAAACTAATACAACTCTACTGAATGATGCTGTTTGAAATGAACAGCTTTATTGATTTTACAAAAATAAAATAAAACAAAAAAGCAAAACTCCTGACCAATTTAGGCATGCAAATGCCTAGCTTTTGTTTCTTCTTCTCTCCCAATCCCAGAAGAAAAAAAAAAAAAAAAAAAAAAAAAAAAGCAGCTATAAGCTTGTAGATTCCACTGAGCAGTATTTAGATACTGTTTAAAGGGTACTGCAAAGTATATCAAAGAAACTCTGTAATAATTCATAAAACTCAGGTATCAAAAAATGAAACAACAACAACAGCAAAAACAGCAACTATTTAATGTGTAATTTTTAAAAATAGAGCACTATTCTATATAATACAAGTCCACAGAGGACAAAGAAAGGTGGATAGATTGTCAAAAATAACCTTAAGATAGATTCTAAACTTCTCTTTTCCATGTATTGGTAGTGTGACCTTTCTTAAGTCCCATCACTTCACTAGACATCAGTTTCCTTATTCTTAAAATGACAATATTTTACTAAACAATCTTTAATCTATATTTCAACTCTAAAATTCTATTATATGAGTCAAACAGCAGTTTTGACCAACAGTGCATTAATTCACACTATCCTATTCAAGAAACATTTATTTAGGACCTACTTAGGAACAAGACCCTAAAGATATCAAGATGAAATAATAAAGATCCTGATTTGGAAGGCCTAATAAGATGTGTATACCGAATAAATATTAAAGAAGATAAAGGATAATAGGCACACAAGAGAGATCAAGACCATCTCCTCTGAGGAAATACAAGATGGAGTATGATCTTTTAGTTATGGCAATCAGGAAATGCTTCACAGAGGAGGTGGCATTTGAATTGAGCCTTAAAGAAAGAGAAAGATTCTCAGAGACAGATGAATGAAAAATGCATTTGAGGAATAGTGAATATGGAGGTATGATGTTCTCTTTCTCTAAATTACAGTCCTTCTCTGGGAGCAGATTTCTTGGGGTGCTTCTGAAGGCAGCCTTAGTTTCAGTTCAGTTCAATAATCCCAAAATGTATCCAGGAGTTAAAGTCCTTTACTGTCTCTTTCCAAATCTTATCTTCAGATCCTCTTTATTTTCTCCTTCACTTATTGTCTCCTTCACTTGGGACTCTGCTAGCTTTCTTAGAGACCTCTCTCTCTCTTTGGTTCCCAAGAGCTCTTGTCCAAGTGTCTCCAGCCTCTCATCTTCCCCGATGTCTCCAGCCAGCATGAAGGTAGACGTGGGAATGAAATCTTACTCTGCCTCCAAAAGTGTAGGATTGTGAATCTCCCAGAAGTCCATGAGCAGGCTTTTCCTTTAAACTTGTGAATCTCCTGGACTTGCGAATCTCTCCACTGAAAGCCTGGCTCTCTGAATTTCCTTGAGCTTCCCTGAAGTTCTCCTGGGAAGTCCTCTCCTTGACTCTATCCTGGCTCTGAATCCTGGCCTTTTTATATCCTCCCAGAGAATGGGCTTGTGGGAGCTCCTTAAAAGTATGCTCTCTTAAAGGTGTGAATCTAATGTGTGGACCAATGAGTGAACTCCTTTAAAGGTCTGAACTCCTTTAAAGGTGTGAACTAAGTGCATAAGTACCTTATAAGAATCCTAACATGGAGGAATACTTTTCGTTGTAGGAATTGAGATCAGATGAGAATGGGACATCCAATTTGAGTTGAACATGAATAAAATAAAGAGCAAAAAAGCCTAGAAAGATTCATATTGTGGAAAGCCTTAAGGACTGGCATAAGGAATTTGTAACCTATTCCATTCATTACTCTTTTCTCATTTATTTTTTTAACAATCAATGAATGAGTAGCTAGATGGTACAGTGAATAGAGAGAGAGCCAAGTCTGCAATCAGAAACATTCATCTTCCTGAGTTCAAATGTGGCCTCAGATACATATTAGCTATGTGACTGAACAACTCACTAGACTCTTTGCTTTAGTTTTGTCAGTGGGATGGAGAAGAAAATGGAAAGGTACTCTAGTATCTTTGCCAAGAAAACCCTAAATGGGGTCACAAGGAGTCAGAAGTGACTGAAATAACCACAAAAAGGAATTAATACATAATATATGCAAAGTATTGTGATAAACACTGAGAAGAAGTAAAGATGAATAAAACATTTTCCATGCAGGTAAGGAACTTACAATCTGTTAGAGTTTATATAACTGGAACACTTAGAATCAGGAACAGAGAAACTGAAATTCTTCCAGAATAGTTTCAGCTTTATATTTTTAGAACAGTTTCTTATAAAGAACTGGATTGAACTAAACTGAAGATCGCTTTGAAGTCATGAGCATTGTAGAATGGAGTGAAATTAGTTGAATGATTTAAGCAGATGTTTTGGAAACCTCTGGGTAAAATTAAACTATGTTGGGAGGCTGCACTAGAACCAGATGAGAATAGATGGCTGTTGAGAGTGCATCTTCATTCAATGAAAAGACTTAGTTTAATTTCCACGCATTACTCGTTTTACAGATTTTGACATCAAGATGAATCATGTTCTTTCAAAAAATTTTAAAGACATCATTTATTATCTCAGTGTTTATTGCTGTTCTGGATCAAATCATTGTGAAAGTGCTTATTTGAGGTTATATAAGAGAAAAGTAAGTTGTTTTAAAAAAAGAGAATTATGGAAATATGGAAATAAACTAATACGACAAGAACATGTGACTCTAAAAAGCACCCCTAACTAAGGAAATGGGAAGGAATATACATATATCCAAATCTGATAAGGTTCTTTATAATGTAGGGACCTAGATAACGTATTCAGTTCAACAGACATTAAGCATATACTGGGTAGAGAGCACCAGTGATGATTAATGAGGAAATTATAGTTTGCCTTCATGAAGTTCTAGAAAGTGGATGAGAGGTAAACAGATAAGCATAACACAGACTAGAGATATGTAAAACAAAGTGGTTTATGTGGTAAGAGCAGAAAACTTTGCTAAAGAATTGAGTTGAATAGTAAAAGATGGAAAAAAAAAGGAATATAATTCAGACATAGCAAACAACAGAAACAGAAATAAGAAAGATTGGGATTGGAGGGAAGGAGGAGAAGCAGACAAAGAAGAGCCAGTCAAAATATGACTGAATTGTGAAGCACATGGAATGGGTGGGAGTAGTATAAAGTGAGGTTAAGTGGGAAAGGTAGAGTAGCACTGGATTGTGGAAGGGTTTGAATGACAAGCAAAGGAGTCTGAATTTTGTTCAACAGGCAATAAATTTTGTTCAAAAGCCTTTAAGCAGATGTGTAATGTAACCATATGTGAACAAGAAGAAAAGCTTGGCAGTGATGAGATTAGTGTAGCCAGGTAGATCTCTTAGAAGGATATTGCAATAATCCAGGTCAGTGGCAATGAGCATTTTTATTAGGGTAGTGAGAATAAGAATGGAGATAAGGGGACATATAGGATAGATATTTCTTGCTGACATGCTGGGGAGATAGATAGATTCAGAACACAAAGGAATCCAGTATCAGAGCATTAAAGTGGTAAGTACTTCCATCAAACTTGATATTGCAGGGCGATGCAAATACATATAGACTCATCTTTACCTAATGCATAATAGAATATCCATACCTTAGCATGGGAAGGGTCTGCAGAAGGCATTTTAGTACCACCATTTTCTAGAGGCAGAATTATTTTGAGGATTTTAAAATTCTAGACTCCATATTACTTTACAGAGCAAAACTGAGATTGTTGTTGCTCAGTCATTTTATTTACGTCTAATTCTTCATCCCTCTTTAGGGGGTGTTCTTGACAAAGATACCAGAGTGGTTTGCTATTTATTTTTCCAGAGCTGGAGACCCTGTGATAATGTAAAATAATAGTAATAGCTAATGTTTACATAATATTTTTAAGTTTACAAAACACACACATTATTATTATTATTGCCCATTTTTTATGTAAGAGGAAACTGAGATCAAGGGAAATTATATGCTTTGCTCATTGTCATCAAGCTAGTAAGCAGTGGAAGCAAAATTCAGCTTCAGTCTTCCTGATTCCAAATCTAGCATTCTATACATTGTATTACCTAGCTGCCTGTAGTGCCTGTTGGAGGTTTCTGTTTTTTAATCCATTCTTCCCCAGTAACCTCTGAATCATGCTGTTGTTCATAACTGGCAACTCTGTGCTTCATGAGATGTCTGATGATTGGGCAGGATAGCTGCCACAGAGAAGACATGGGAGAAGTGAAAGAGGCAGCAATGAAGATCTACTCTTCCTATTCATCAATTTTTCAAAGGCATTTAATACCAACAGTCAATAATCCAAAGTCTGGCTTTATTCAAAATCAATGTTTGGATGCCCAAAGAATTTCTTCAGGAAACTCAAGAATATGAAACATCAGGTTTGAGTTGATGGCCCAATCCCAGAATCATTACTTTTTTATTCAGCTTCCCAAATAAATAAGACAGAGACTGCAACCAGAAGCACATAAGTCAGTAGGAAACCCTTTGGTCATCCTTCTGATTAGCAATATGAAAATGATGACAGAAATAAGAAGAATGGGCACAGGACTTGGTCAGGGGCCTGTGAGTAGTTAGTGGTTGAGCCAAGACTGGAACACAAGTTCCTCACTTCAAGCCTAAGAAATTTCCATTACACATTGTTTTTTTGATTGTTTTTTTTTCCCCCTCTGTCAATTCCCGACTTCTGATGAACGCTTGCTTTTGTTTCAAGGACTACTGTGAGATATATAACATAATTGTCAGCACAGATGGAGAAGACAGAGGTCATATTGTGTGATGGAAATAATGTAAGCTTAGGCTCAGAAGATCTGCCTCTGCTGTTATTTAGCTGCATAACTTGAGTCAGGCACATGACCTTTCTAAGACTCCATTTCCTTGGTTTTAATCTATACCTATGATTTATTTTACTGACATTTTTTCCTATTTATATCTGCCAACCTACCAGGTTGAATGTTCCCTTTACAGAAGAAAAATTTTCAGGCAAATCCAATCTCACATTTCAAGCAGTGTTCTTCTGTGGGGATGAGGGGCCCATCACTTCCTCGTCTAGGGGTAGGAGTGGGTAGGATGTGAGAAGTTCTGGTTCTGGTTCAGATGCTTCTAGCACCTTCAACATTTTCTATGCAGAGACAAATGACCATCCATCACAGAATCGTTCTAGCCCCATCCCAGTCCAATTCTTGTTTCAGTTCTGATTAAATAGAGCTTTGAGTTCAAATGTAAGGCACAAAAATATTACAAGAGATATTGCATTTAACTTAATCAGAATCTGGCTATGGAGCAACTGGTCATGATGGTATGTGAAGTACTGGTTTAATGATAGGAGAGATGACTGAGTGTCAGCTGCTTTGGGCTATTTGCTTTTAAAAGTTTGATGGGTGCTTATGGCTGCCTTTTGAGCCTGAGAGCATCCCGGCACAAGCCATGCCTCTCCCATTCTATTTCATGAGCCACAGCTGTGCTATGGTTGGCAGCAGTGACCAAAAGTTGCTTTATTCTTGGGTGCAAGCCTAAGCCCAGTTATAGTCTCTTTTTCCTTAGCCAAGTTATCCAGAAAACAAAACATAGATAAAATATAGTTAACTAAACCCATGGTAACTATTAGGTGATATGATTTTTGTATGATCTGACCTGCAGACATAACTCTTCATGGATATATATATATATATATATATATATATATATATATATATATATATATATATATATATATATATATTTCTGTGTACTGTGATTGGTATGAGGATCTGTTTTTATATTCTTTTGTTGCTACACACACATACATATATATACATGTAGGTGTATGTATATATATTAAAATCTTTTAAAATTAATATAAATGTAAAGTTTATTAACTTTAAGTTATCTTTTAAGTATCTGCTGAAAACATCCAACTGGATAGCCTATTGGGAATTCAAGCTCAACCTGACACAAACTGAGTCTCTCCTTTTTCTGTTCTTTTCTGCTCCTTCTGACTTCATTATCAAGTATTGTCAGCACCCTCATTCTCCCAGTTACCCAGGCTCATAAACTTGACTTCTTTTTATTTATTTATTTTCTTTCCTTTCCCTCATCTCATCTCCTATGGCCACTCATTTGCCAAGTCTTGTTTCTACCTGCCCAATTCTTGGATCTTTTTCTTTCTTCCTGTTCACAATTCCAATACCACATTTCAAACTCTTATCACTTCTCCTTTGGAACATTGCAATGTAATATAGTTTACTTATTCTTTTTAGTGTTAGCATAGTGCTTGGCACACAGTTATAACTTAATGAATGATTATCAATAGACTTAAGGACTTCAGTATCTCCCAAGTATATTTTTCAATGATTATGGAAAAATGTTTTTATTATATTGTTATGACACTGCAATATCTTTGATTAAAATTTAGTTCCCTATTGGTATAAGATAAAATATCAACTTTTTAGCCTGGCTTCTAAGTTTCTCACAATCTTGCTCCAAAACTCTGAAATAGGTTTATGTCATAAAATCCTGTTCATACAATTCATTTTTACCCAAATGAGACTTCTAGTTATTCTCAGTGTCAATTTGTTATCTCCTGCTTTTTTCTTATTCAAACAAATCATTAGGTGCCCAGAGGATGTCCCATTCCTGAAATAAATTCTGTTTTTATTTCTTCCTGCTGAATTTTCTATTCTTTGGTTGTCTCATTATCTCAAATTTTCCTAGAATACTTTATATGGATTTTTTTTTCATTAATCTGTTCTATTTTTTTGAGTTATACTTTTTCATATATATTCTCTTTCTCTTAGGTAGATTGTTAATTCTATCAGCCTGACAAAGCAGAACCTGGGTCATTTTTCTTTTCTGTCTATAGGACTTACATACTGTCTTACACATGTTAGGTGCTGAATAGGTGATTAATAAATATGTTGAATTTATTTTATTTCATTAGCATCACTCAGGCATTTAAACTTCTTAAGATCTTTGAGATTTAGAAGAAACTATATAGTCTAGTGAGTAGAGTGTAGGGCTTGGAGTCAGAACAATAAAGTTGTTGTTCTCAGATACTAACCAGTAATGTGATCCTGGCGGGGGGAAACCCTCTGTCTGACTCAGTTTTCTCATTTGTAAAATGGGGGTAATATTAGGACTTACCTCACAATAGTTTGTGAAATAATATTTGTAAAGTATTAGTATAATAATGGGCACATAATAGGTACTATATAAATGCTAGCTAAAATCCTCATTATTATTATTGTGAATCCAGAGTATGTAATATAATGCATAAGTTCTTCTTTTCTTTTTGTTTGACCTGAAAATTCGATATGCTTGCTGTCTATACTTTTACCAAAGGCACTGATTATAAAAATGTTGAAGACAAGTCCAACAATATCTGAGTAATATCTCCTCTAGAGACCATGCTAAAGTTGACATTGATGTATTAATTGCCACTTTTTAGTCATTCAACCGGTTCAGAAGTCACCAAACTATCTTGCAGTTTAGCCCATTTTTATCACCCTGTCCAGAAATATATCATGAAAGAACTTTCAATTGCCTTGCTAAATCCACTTAAGCTATATATCTTTCCCCAATTTGTCAGTCTAAACTATTAAAAAAAACAAACAAAAAAAAAAAAACAAAGAAAAAAACTAGAAAGAAGGCTAATTTGGCATTGCCTGTTCTTAATGAATCCATTTTATCTATTAGTCTTTTGAAAACCTTAGTTTAAAAAGGCGACATTTCATCCAGACTCATCTCCAGTCATCTTGATCTGTATCTTGCTACTGAACTCAGATGGCTTTGTAGGGGAAAATGAGGCAAGAGACATTGCACAGGAACCCTTACTGAAATCTGATTCACTTGCAGGAAATGGCATCCCCTTCCAGATGTCTCTTTGAAAACGAAGGACAAACAACAACTTAGGAAGTCAGAAGAATCCACCTACTTCCTCTTTTTTTAAACCTGAATACCCATACCAAGTCACTCTGCCTTTCTCTAGGTTACTTTTAAAACATAATTACTTACATGTCTCATCTATCAGTTCTTTTCATAAGTAATTATTTATTCCCAGAACTGCAGAATCTGCAATATACATAATCTGAAATTCCCTCTATATCATTACTAGAAAATTAGCATTCAGACTTTATTTGACCTTTTCTATTTTATGATGTCTCAATTTTAACAATAGCAAAACTAACTGGTATTTATATAATACTTTTAAATTGACAAAGTGTTATATAGATACTCACTCCTTTTATCTGTACAACACTTCTGTCATATAGATGCTGTTATCCATATTTTGCAGAGAGGAAAACTCAGGCAGATGGCTATGAAGTGATTTGTCCACATAACTAGGAAGTTCATGAAGCTGAATTTGAACTTATACCTTCCTGACTCCCAGTCCAGCATTCTTTCTACTATGCTACCTACTTAAAACAAGTCTAAACTTGCCTTTGCCATTTCTACCTATTATTCCTGGTACTCTTCCATGGGAGAAATCAGAAAAATTCCTCTTTTATAGGACAATCTTCAACTAATTGAAGAGAGTCATCAT